>NW_023182272.1:0-2009 GCF_002007445.2 Ailuropoda melanoleuca | reverse complement strand
TCGTTGAAATGGTCCACGATATTCTTTGAATTACAAACCCAGTGCTGAACTCAGGAATGGGAAAATTCAAGGAAAGGAGAAGAAGAATGGGAGCATTCATTCATTCAATGTCTCCCTGGGCCAGCAGGGAGCTCCCCTTTGAAAAGCTTAAGGAATCTGGAAACCCAAACTCAAAGATGTTTGGAAATGCTCTCAGCAAACATATGGAGAAAAGTTCAACCTTGCTAATAACCAAATAAATAATTTACCCATCAGTGTATATTCTGTTTGGACATATAATGTGATCCGAGAAACTGATATTCTGGATTTATCCTCTATGAGTGCAAAGATTTTTGTCTGTTTTTTTGTTTGTTTGTTTGTTTTTGTCTTCCTCATCACTGCTGTGTTCCAGACACCTACTGCAGCCTGGCACACGAAATGTGCCTAGTAAATAGGAACTAGCAATGGTTATTGATAAAATGCACTATTTCATAATCCTTGTGCAACTATTCTGAATTGGTACTTAAAGTGGCCGCAGGACTGGAAATCCCAGCTGAGGTGCAATAATATGAAAGTTAAAGGAGGGGATGTGGAGAGTAGAACTGAGGATAACAGAGCAGTCAACATAAGAGGTTAGAGTACATAAGAAAAAGTATTCACAAGGCAATTCTGAGCAAAGTCACTTATGAAGGATAGGTGAGAAGCAAAACTCAATGTGATTAAGAGGTAGGATTTCTTTAGCCAACTGCTGCTATCCCTGTCAGCTCAGAAACCCAGGGCTAGAGCTCCTATCACTGAACATAGTGTTCTCCCCAAAACTTTTTGTAGAGCTTTCTTGATGTCCCTGTTCCGTAGGCTGTAGACGAAGGGGTTCAGCATTGGGGTGACCATGGTGTACATCACTGAGGCAATCATGCCCCTCCAGGAAGGTGCATCAGAACTGAGATACACACCAAGCCCTGTCCCATAGAATAAAGAAACCACACACAGGTGAGATGCACAGGTAGAAAATGCCTTATACTTCCCATTAGTTGATGGGATTCTCAAGATTGAGGAGGCAATTCGGGTATAGGAAAAAAGGATCCCAGAGAAGGGAACAATGCCAAGAAGACTAGTTACCATATATAGAAGGATATGGTTGACCAATGTGTCTGAGCAGGCAAGCGTGAGGGCCTTAGCAAGTTCACAGTAAAAGTGTGGAATTACCCAGTTGGTGCAGAAGGATAGCCGTAACATCAACAGAATCTGGATCAGAGAGTATGACAAGCTAATGAACCCGGACATGAGAACCAGGAGGCCACAGAGCTGGGGGTTCATGATGACTGGGTAGTGCAAAGGGTGACAGATGGCCACAAACCGGTCATAGGCCATCGCAGTGAGGAGAAAAGTGTCCATACCTCCAAAAACCATAAAAAAACACATCTGGGTGATGCAGCCTGCATAGGTGATGACTTTGCTCTGTGTCTGGATGTTCACCAGCATCTTGGGGACGGTGGTGGAGGTGAAACAGATGTCAGCAAAGGACAAGTTGGAGAGGAAGAAGTACATGGGGGNTGTGGAGGTGGGAGTCAGAGCTGACAGCCAGGATGATGAACAGGTTCCCAAGCACGGTGACCAAGTACATGGACAGGAACAGACCAAAGAGAAGGGGCTGATGCACTGAGTCTTGGGAAAATCCCAGGAGTAAAAATTCTGAAACACTTGTTTGATTTCTTGGCTCCATGTCTCCAACTCATCAGCTAGATGATTAAAGCAGGGAATGAACATGAAATAGGCATGGGTAAACTCTAGAGTCTCTCTACTGTTTTTATTTCTTGAAGTGAAACACTGGGCATAAAAACCTTAACATTACAAAATTTAGGAATCCTGAGAAACAAACTGGGGGCCTCAGAGGGGAGGGGGTGGGGAATGGGATGGACCGGTGATGGGTAGTAAGGAGGGCACGTACTGCATGGTGCCCTGGGTGTTATACACAACTAATGAATCATCGAGCTTTACATCGGAAGCTGGGGATGTACTGTATGGTGACT
>NW_023182271.1:0-1306 GCF_002007445.2 Ailuropoda melanoleuca | reverse complement strand
GAAAGGATGCTGTATTTTGTCAAGTGCTTTTTCTGCATCTATTGAGAGAATCATATGATTTCTGAATTTTTCTTTCTGAATAAAATCTAAGACTCCGATCGATTTGCGAATGTTGAACCACCCTTGCATCCCAGGGATGAATCCCACTTGGTCATGATGGATAATCCTTTTAATGTACAGTTGGATTCTATTTGCCAGGATCTTGTTGAGGATTTTGGTGTCCATATTCATTAGGGAAATCGATCTGTAATTCTCCTTTTTGAGGACNTGTAATTCTCCTTTTTGAGGGGGTCTTTGCCTGGTTTGGGGATCAAGGTAATATTAGCCTCATAGAATGAGTTTGGTAGCTTTCCTTCTGTTTCTATTTTTTGAAATAGCTTTAGGAGAATAGGTATTATTTCTTCTTTGAATGTTTGGTAGAATTCCCCAGGAAAACCGTCTGGGCCTGGAGTTTTATTATTTGGAAGGTTGTTTATCACTGACTCAATTTCTTCATAGTTAATTGGCCTATTTAAGAAATCAATTTCTTCCTGTTTCAGTCTTGGTAGTTTATAGGTTTCCAGGAAGGCCTCCATCTCTTCCAGGTTGCTTAATTTATTGGCATAAGGCTGTTGATAAAAGCTTCTAATAATCCTTCTAATTTCATTGGTATTGGTCGTGACCTCTCCTTTTTCATTCATAATATTATTAATTTGGGTCCTTTCCTTATTCTTTTGGATAAGTCTTGCCAGTGGTCTGTCAATTTTATTGATTCTGTCAAAGAACCAGCTTCTAGTTCTGTTGATCTGCTCTATGTACTCTTGGTTTCTAATTCATTGATTTCTGCTCTGATCTTGGTCAGCTGCTTCCTAGTGCGTGGATTAGGCCTGTCCCTCTGTTGCTGTTCCAGCTTCTTGAGGTGAGAATATAAAAACTGCATTTTAGATTTTTCTATTCTTTTGAATGAGGCTTAGATGGCTATGTATTTCCCCCTTAGGACAGCCTTTGCAGTATCCCATAGGTTTTGGACCGTTGTGTATTCATNTTTTGATTTCCTGGTTTATTGAATCATTCCTGAGCAGGATGGTTCTTAGTCTCCAAGTGTTTGAGTTTCTTACANCGTGGTTGAGTTCCAATTTCAGAGAGTTGTGGTCTGAGAATATGCAGGGAATAATTTCAGTCTTTTGGTATAGGTTGAGACCTGTTTTGTGACCCAGAACATGGTCTATTCTTGAGAATGTTCCATGGGCATTATCATAGAATAAGTATTCTTTGGTTCTGGGGTGTAGTGTTCTATATATATCTATGAGGTCCAACTCGTCAAGTA
>NW_023182270.1:0-972 GCF_002007445.2 Ailuropoda melanoleuca | reverse complement strand
ACAGACAACACACAAGACACACAACACACACACAACACACACCAAACCCAACACACAACACACAACACACAAAAAAAACACTCAACACACAACACACAACACACAGAAAACACCACACACAAGCAACACACAAAACACACACAACACACAACACACACAACACACACCACAGACAACTCACAAGACACACAACACACACACAACACACACTACACCCAACACAACACACNACACCACAGACAACTCACAAGACACACAACACACACACAACACACACTACACCCAACACAACACACAACACACACAAAAAACACTCAACACACAACACACAACACACAGAAAACACCACACACATGCAACACACACACACAACACACACACCCGACAACCAGAACACAGAACACACACAACACACACAAATCACACAACGCACACAACACACTCACACAACACACAACACGCACAACACACAAAAAACACAAACACAACACACACATCACACACAAAACACACACACAAAACACACAAACCACAAACACAACACACACAACACACACAAAACAATAACACAACACATGCAACACACACAACACACAACAGACACACATCATACACACAACACACACAACACACAACACAAACACCAAACACACAAGACACACAACATACAACACACTCACAACACATACAAAAACACTACACACCCACATCACACACAACACACCACACAACAAACAACACACAACAGACACATAACACACACAACACACAACAAAAACACACAAGTCACACAACACACAACACACATAACACACAACACACACAACACACACAACACACACAACACACACAACATACACAATTCCCAAACACACACACAACACAAACACAACACACACACAACACACACACCAAAAAAACACACACCAAACAAAAAACACACACAACACACATGCAACACACACAACACAC
>NW_023182269.1:7833-9384 GCF_002007445.2 Ailuropoda melanoleuca | reverse complement strand
AACCAGGATTCAGGACTTTAACCTCGAGATGGAAACAAATTTGAAATATTTCATTTGTAAAATAACAGAAGCACCAATGGTTCTTTCAGTCACATATAGTGTAAATATACTTCAAGGAAATTCCGTAATCAAACAGAATATTCAAATATAAGCCAAGAGTTTATTGCCAAATCCCATGGTTCAAAGGTTCCGTAATGGCTCAGTAGTTATTACTAAACCTGGTTCCGACATGGGATGTCCCCAGTAACTATGAGCCACAAGGATGGCATCTTTATTTTAGATCTTCTGTCTTTCTCCTGAAGTGTCAACAGTCAGCTGTCAGTAAAATTGACTTAACATATATGAAAACCCTGGTGTGTGTTGGTGATTGATCAATATTATCTTGCTTCCTTCATGATATGAGTGTGCCTCCTTTTATCCTCTTTTCTTATTATTTTTGGCTTCTAATTTTGTTGGGACTGGTAAAATATATAATTTCCAATCATTCGGCAGTTTGTTCATAACCTGTCTTCTTAACAAACAGGACCCAAAAAGCACAAACCAAAGTGAAAAGATCAATCAATTTGGCTGCATTGAAATTTAGAATCTCTGGATTCCAATAATCACCATAAACAAAGTTAAGAAGCAAATGTCAGGTTGAGAAAAATATTTGCTTCATATGCAGCAAAGGGTTATTAAGGGAGATGGTCAAGGAGCTACTGCATACCCATAAGAAGAAGATAAAAAATAGAAAAACGGCAAAAGATATTAACAGGCAATTTATAGAAAAGGAAATATAAATGGCCAATAAATGTATGAAACATTGCTCAAACTCACTAGTAATTAGGAATACACAATTTATAATTAAAATGAAATAGTATTTATCCTCCATCAGATTAAAAAAAATATTTGAGTGTGATATAAAATGCTAGTGTGTGCATGAGGAACTAACTCCATAATACACTATTTTTTTTAAAGATTTTATTTATTTATTTGACAGAGAGACAGCCAGCCAGATAGGGAACACAAGCAGGGGGAGTGGGAGAGGAAGAAGCAGGCTCCTAGCGGAGGAGCCTGATGTGGGGCTCGATCCCATAACGCCGGGATCACGCTCTGAGCCGAAGGCAGATGCTTAACCCGCTGTGCCACCCAGGCGCCCCCGTAATACACTATTTATCATGGTATAAGGTGGTATTTTTCTTTGGGAAGAGATTTGGCACCATCTCTTCAGATTAAAAACATGGGTCTCTTATGCAGCCTAGCTATGTTTTTGCTCAGTCTCTACCCTCTAGAAACATTTGCACACATGCATATGAAGGCATGTAATAGTAGGTATCATTTATTGATAACTTGCTTCCATTGTTCTAAGTGCTTTGCATACTCAAATACTTTTAGTCCTCATTAATTTCTATTAGTACCCCCTTTTTACAAATTTACAATCTAGGATGTGAACTCAAGTAGTCTGCTCCAGAAGCTGCATTCTTTCCCTTGTGCCATATTATCTCTCAAGAGAATTGTTCTCTTGTTAAAGGATGCTCATTGCAACATTGCAACAGTAAAAAAAAAAAAAAA
>NW_023182269.1:0-797 GCF_002007445.2 Ailuropoda melanoleuca | reverse complement strand
TAAGATAGGGGTGTGAGGGGAAGGATATGGGCAGCTCTAATCATCTTAAGAGTGATTGCCATGATCTTTCTCCTCCATCTGCCTTCTGTTATCTTCAAAGACTGTTGCTAGAACTCCCTTTGAGGTTCTGCAGTTCAGAATGGTAGAGGTGGCCCTCTAGCCCGGGTGAGAGAAATTTTGAGAAGCAGAGACCTCAAGTCATCCCAGACTGTTATGTGAAAGAGAAATAAACTTCTCTTATTGAGGCCACTGCTCTTGGTTTCTTGGTAACAGGAGTGTATCACATAGTACTTGAACGAATAAAGTTTCATAAGCAGTGTTGTGCCGGAGAAAGCTTACACTAATTCACCACAGACGATTGTTCGATAGTCAGGAGTTTTTTGAGCTGATTATTAAATTGTTCATGGGAGTGCTTAAAATATGAAAATTGTCAAATATTACGAATCAGGGCTATTTTTAAATTAAGTTAAGGTTAGTTGAATTTTAAAGAACTGGTTTACCAGCATATCACCAGGTTGGAGGATTCAATAAGATAATCCATTTAAATGCTGGCAGAGTGACCAGTATCCAGTAAACGCTCAATAAATGCTAATTACACTATTCATAACAATAGATGGATTAAAAAAGATTGATTTGTTAATTCTCCATGCTCAAAGAAAACCATAAATACCTTATCTCCTTGCCCCAAATCACACGGGGTCTTCCTTGTGCAAAGCAAACCTGAGGACGCCATATTCTCTGCTGCCCTTGCTGGGTATAATTGGCCAGTAAGTCTCATAGAAAACTCCCACTTCTTT
>NW_023182268.1:410-620 GCF_002007445.2 Ailuropoda melanoleuca | reverse complement strand
AGACTGAAAACTGGCGCTCCAGAGCACAGGCGAACCAGACTGAAACAGGGAGCTCGGGAGCTCGGGAGTGCGCGGGGTGGCTGGCGGCTGGCGGGGTTACAAACACAAAGGACAGAGACGCGCCGGCCCTGGAAGTGAGGGCTGGGACGCCGGGTGTGGGGCGCACAGCCCGGGATGCTGCAGGGTTGAGCAGCACCAACAGAAACAGAG
>NW_023182268.1:0-358 GCF_002007445.2 Ailuropoda melanoleuca | reverse complement strand
GAGATTCGGCCACTGCTGCTCTGACTCTCAGAAGAGGCACAGCAAACCGCCAGGGAAAGCCGCCAGAGAACAAAAGCCTGGAAATACCGCCTCACAGCATGCCCATCCCCATCCCCCCTCGCAGGGGACACGGAGACTCTACCCAAACAGGGTTGCCTGAGTATCCGCGCAGCAGGCCCCTCCCCCAGAAGGCAGGCTGAAAAATCAAGAAGCCCACAACCCGGAGCGCCTGGGTGGCGCAGTCATTGAGCGCCTGTCTTCGGCTTAGGGCGTGATCACAACGTTCTGGAAAGGAGTCCCTCATCAGGCTTCTCCGCTGGGAGCCTGCTTCTTCCTCTCCCACTCCTCTGCTTGGGTT
>NW_023182267.1:2222-2372 GCF_002007445.2 Ailuropoda melanoleuca | reverse complement strand
AGGGAGTATAAATGAAAAAGTTCAGGAACTTCGAAGACTCAGCACCCTTCTTATTGGTATTAATGAAGAGCTTCCAGGAAAACACCTCCAGCTAACATCCGCGTTTCAATTCGGACCCAGAATCCCCATTGGGTGAATGTGCCTTTGAAG
>NW_023182267.1:0-1903 GCF_002007445.2 Ailuropoda melanoleuca | reverse complement strand
TGTTCACGGAAGCCTGACGAGAGTGCCACATAGTGGTCTCTGAGACACCACACAATCCAGGGAATTATCAATGAATATCATCTCACTTAAATAAATGGGTATAAATGAAAAAGTTCAAGAAATTCGAGGACACAGCGCCCTTCTTATTGGTATTAAAGAAGAGCGTATAGGAACACACCTCCAGATAACATCCGCGTTTTCAATTGGGACCCAGATTCCCCATTGTGTGAATGTGCCTTGTGTANTAAATGAAAAAGTTCAAGAATTTCGAGGACTCAGCGCCCTTCTTATTGGTATTAAAGAAGAACGTCCAGGAAAACAACTCCAGCTAATATCCGCGTTTTTTCAATTGGGACCCAGATTCCCCATTGTGTGAATGTGCCTTGTGTATCCAGCACTTAGAACCAAGAAACAAAGTGTGAAGATAAATCCCATGAAGTCACGTCGGCCCTATAGAACGTGAAACAAAAATCAAGGTGCTTTCTTACCGTGACTGAAACAAGATGAACAGAGGACTGAGAAACAGAATTTGGCCAAACCANGAGAAACAAAATTTGGCCAAACCAGCCTCCAATGCAATGTTTGCTTCATGGGTAAATCCCATTAAAACTGCTGGTGGCAATGGAACGAAAATGCCTAAACCATTTCTGTCAGAAACAACACTGTGCAGTGGCCGTCTTAGCACTATCATCATCCTTCGTGAATAGGGAAACATGAGGGAAAGTGTTCACGGAAGCCTGACGAGAGTGCCACATAGTGGTCTCTGAGACACCTCACAATCCAGGGAAATATCAACGAACATCATTTCACTTAAATAAGGGAGTATAAATGAATAAGTTCAAGAAGTTCGAGGATTCAGCGCCCTTCTTATTGGTATTAAAAAAGAGCGTCCAGGAAAACCCCTTCAGCTATCATACGAGTTTCCTTTGGGAACCAGATTCCCCATTGGGTGAATGAGCCTTGGAAGCATCCAGCACTTAGAACCAAGAAACAAAGTGCGAAGATAAAGCCCTTGAAGTCACATTGGCCTTATAGAACGTGGAACAAAAATCAAGGTGCTTTGTTACCGTGAGTGAAACACGATCAGCACAGCACGGAGAAACAAAATTTGGCCAAACCAGCCTCCAATGCAATGTTTGCTTCATGGGTAAATCCCATTAAAACTGCTGGTGGCAATGGAACGAAAATGCCTAAACCATTTCTGTCAGAAACAACACTGTGCAGTGGCCGTCTTAGCACTATCATCATCCTTCGTGAATAGGGAATCATGAGGGAAAGTGTTCACGGAAGCCTGACGAGAGTGCCACATAGTGGTCGCTGAGACAACTGACAATCCAGGGAAATATCAACAAACATCATCTCATTTAAATAAGGGAGTATAAATGAAAAAGTTCAAGAAGTTCGAGGACTCAGCGCCCTTCATATTGGTATTAAAGAAGAGCGTCCAGGAAAACACCTCCAGCTAACATACGCATTTCCTTGGGACCCAGATTCCCCATTGGGTAAATGTGCCTTGGAAGCATCCAGCACTTAGAACCAAGAAACAAAGTGCGAAGATANACCAAGAAACAAAGTGCGAAGATAATGCCCTGGAAGTCACAGTGGCCTTATAGAACGTGGGTCAAAAATCTGGTTGCTTTGTCACTGTGAGAGAAACACGATGAACACAGCACTGAGAAACAGAATTTGGCCAAACCAGCCTCCAATGCAATGTTTGCTTCATGGGTAAATCCTATCAAAACTGCTGGTGACAATGGAATGAAAATGCCTAAAACATTTCTGTCAGAAACAACACTGTGCAGTGGCCGACTTAACACTATCATCATCCATCGTGAATAGGGAAACATGAGGGAAAGTGTTCAAGGAAGCCTGACGAGAGTGCCACATAGTGGTCTCTGACACC
>NW_023182266.1:1099-1199 GCF_002007445.2 Ailuropoda melanoleuca | reverse complement strand
CCTCATAGAATGAGTTTGGCAGTTTTCCTTCTGTTTCTATTTTTTGAAACAGCTTCAGGAGAATAGGTATTTCTTCTTTGAATGGTTGGTAGAATTCCCT
>NW_023182266.1:0-758 GCF_002007445.2 Ailuropoda melanoleuca | reverse complement strand
AACCAGCTTCTAGTTCTGTTGATCTGCTCTACTGTGCTCCTGGTTTCAAATTCATCGATCTCTGTTCTAATCTTAGTCACCTGCCTTCTCGTGTGCGGATTAGGCCTGTTTTTCTGTTCCAGCTCCAGCTTCTTGAGGTGAGAATATAAAAACTGCATTTTAGATTTTTCTGTTCTTTTGAGTGAGGTGTGGATGGCTATGTATTTTCCCCTTAGGACCACCTTTGCAGTGTCCCACAGTTTTTGGATCAATGTGTTTTCATTCTCGCTGGTCTCCATAGATTGTTCGAATTGATTTTTAATTTCCTGGTTTACCCAATCATTCTTGAGCAGGATGGTTCTTAGTTTCCAAGTGTTTGTTTCTTCCAAATGTTTTCTTGTGATTGAGTTCCAATTTCAAGGCATTGTGGTCTGAGAATATGCAGGGAATAATTTCAGTCTTTTGGTATTGGTTGAGACCTGTTTTGTGACCCAGTATATGGTCTATTCTGGAGAAAGTTCCATGGACATTCGAAAGGAATGAGTATNCATTCGAAAGGAATGAGTATTCTGTTGTTGTGGGGTGTAGTGTTCTATATATGAGGTCCATCTGGTCCAGTGTATCATTCAAAGCTCTTGTTTCTTTGTTGATTTTCTGCTTAGGTGATCTGTCTATTGCTGATAGCGGAGTGTTGAGGTCCCCTACTAATAACGTATTATTATCTCTATGTCTCTTTATTCTGGTTAAGAGTTGGCTTGTGTATCTAGCTGCTCCCCTGT
>NW_023182265.1:0-560 GCF_002007445.2 Ailuropoda melanoleuca | reverse complement strand
GAAGCAGCCAACGCCTCTGGGGCTGCAGGAGCGATGCTCCATCAGGAAGAATCCAGGAACCACTCTAATGTGTCTGGTCATCTCCTCACTGATGAGGCCACAGGCGCGTGGGTGGGTGGAGGNTTTTTTTTTTTTTTTTTTTTTTTTTTTTTTTTTTTTTTTTTTTTTTGAGGCATCCCAGTGGCCAATACGTACTTTTGGAAGAACCCAAATTCATCTGGGTCCTTTTGCCGGATCTGCCGAGAAACCGTGGCAACTTTTGGGAGGTGTTGACCTTGGCCTGGTCTTTCAAGTGTCCATTCACCCATCTGTCAGGTGCATTCACGCTCCTTTGCAGGCCAGCCACGATACCGAAATAGTAGCCACTCACCGCTCCTCAGGGGCTCCCGGAACTGGAACAAGACGTCATACATGGTCGTTCACTCCCATCATTCCATTGTCTGCAGTGATCACGGCTGCTATATGAATCACACATGACCCATTTCATCTGCCTGCCTCTGCACATGTGAGATGGGAATCACTTGTTGCTATGGAAACTGGATGTTTACCAGGAAGGACGA
>NW_023182264.1:519-622 GCF_002007445.2 Ailuropoda melanoleuca | reverse complement strand
CTGAGACACCACACAGTCCAGGGAAATATCAAGGATCATCATCTCTCGTGAGTAAGGGAGCATGAATGAAATGTTCAGGATTTTCGAGGACTCAGCTCCCTTC
>NW_023182264.1:0-188 GCF_002007445.2 Ailuropoda melanoleuca | reverse complement strand
GGCCCAAAACACGTCCGTCAGAAACAACACCGTACAGGGACCGTCTTAGCACTATCATCACCCTTCGTGAATAGGGAAATATGAGGGAATGTGTTCGCAGAAGACTGACGAGAGTGTCCCATAGTGGTCTCTGAGACCCCACGCAGTCCAGGGAAATATCAACGATCATCATCTCTCGTGAGTAAGGG
>NW_023182263.1:0-580 GCF_002007445.2 Ailuropoda melanoleuca | reverse complement strand
TAGACCAGATGGACTTCACAGATATATTTAGAACATTTTAACCTAAAGCAGCAGAATACACATTCTTCTTCGGTGCACGTGGAACATACTCCAGAATACATCACATACTGAGTCACAAATCAGGTCTCAACTGGTACAAAATNCAAATCAGGTCTCAACTGGTACAAAATATTGAGATCATACCATGAATATTTTCAGACCACAATGCTTTAAAACCTGAAGTCAACCACAAGAAAAAAAATGGAAGGACCACAAATACATGGAGTTTAAATAGCATCCTACTAAATAATGAATGGGTTAACCAGGAAATTGAAGAAGATTTAAAAAAACACATGGAAGCAAATGAAAAAACAGGACAGTGTAAGACGTTTGGAATGCAGCAAAGCTGGTCCTAAGAGGGAAATATATAGCAGTACAGGCCTTCCTCAAGAAACAAAAGTCTCAAATACACAAAGTAACCTTACACATAAAGGAGCTGGAAAAAGAACAGCTAGTAAAGCATAAATCCAGCAGGAGAATAGAAATAATAAAGATTAGAGCAGAAATCAATGATATATAAATAAAAAAGAGCAGTAGAACA
>NW_023182262.1:0-575 GCF_002007445.2 Ailuropoda melanoleuca | reverse complement strand
ACGCAACTAATGAAGCATCGAACTTTACATCGGAATCCGGGGATGTACTGTATGGTGATTAACGTAATATAGTAAAAAAAATCATTTAAAAAAAATACATGTAACATACAAAAAAAAAAAGAATAGAGAACCCAGAAATGGACCCTCGGCTCTTTGGGCAACTTATCTTTGATAAAGTAGGAAAAAACATCCGGCGGAAAAAAGAAAGTCTCTTCAATAAATGGTTCTGGGAAAATTGGANAAATGGTTCTGGGAAAATTGGACAGCTACATGCAAAAGAATGAAACTTGACCACTCTCTCACACCATGCACAAAAATAAACTCCAAATGGATGAAAGACCTCAATGTGAGACAGGAATCCATCAAAATTCTAGAGGAGAACATAGGCAACAAATTTTATGACATCGGACAGAGCAACCTTTTTCACAACACATCTCCAAAGGCAAGAGAAACAAAAGATAAAATGAACTTATGGGACTTTATTTGGATAAAAATCTTCTGCAAAGCCAAGGAAACAGTCAAAAAAACTAAGAGGCATCCCACGGAATGGGAGAATATATTTGCAAAGGACACTA
>NW_023182261.1:0-3059 GCF_002007445.2 Ailuropoda melanoleuca | reverse complement strand
CTGTAACAAATGTAACACTCTGGTAGGTAATGTTCATAATGGGGAGGTTATGCTTTTGTGGTGGCATGAGGTATATGGGAAACCTCTGTACCCTCCTCTCAATTTTTCTGTGAACTTAAACTCCTCCAAAAAAAAAAAAAGTCAAAGAAATCATAACCACAACCCCATCATCTTACAAAACAAACAAATGAAAACCTGGAGCTCATTTTTTTTTAAAGATTTTATTTATTTGACAGAGATAGAGACAGCTAGCGAGAGAGGGAACACAAGCAGGGGGAGTGGGAGAGGAAGAAGCAGGCTCATAGCGGAGTAGCCCATGTGGGGCTCAATCCCATAACACCAGGATCACGCCCTGAGCTGAAGGCAGATGCTCAACTGCTGTGCCACCCAGGCGCCCCCCTGGAGCTCATTTTGAACACTGTTTTAAGAAATGGTTGCTCTTCTTGCAAAACCCACAATCAACATCAGTTTACACTTACTCCTTAAGTAGTTTTTAATACCCTTTAGATATATTGAAAGCAATAAAAAAGTGTTACAATTTGACTTTAAAAAAATCAACCTTAAGTTAAAGGGCATGTAAAGTGTTGTGAAAATGTAAAACACAGGTTTAAGTGTCTCAGAGGCACTCAAATTAGAAGTTGACTTAATAAAATGCCTGATTTGGATATATTGGATAGTATAGTAACTTTTCTTAGNATTTGGATATATTGGATAGTAAAGTAACTTTTCTTAACTTTTTTTTCCTTTTTATTTCCTTTTCTCATCTGAGTTGAGGTTTCATCTTAGTAGAGTATACAGATTATTTGAGTGATAATGACTGATGGGGAGGGATATTTCCTGCCACTTTGTGGCTTTAGAGGAGTAAAGCCCCCTGAGAGTCTATCAACTTTTACTGCTATTAGTTAGTAAATGAACACTTGATTTCTATGCCTACTCCAAGAAAAGTATTTCATTGCTTCAGAAGGCATTAAGATTCAAACAGAACCTTTAAAGAATACTGTCTTAGTACTTTCCTTAGATTTATCATAATGCACCCTGGTTGTACTTCCAGAGCAGCCAGCATACCTTTAGCATGAGGGCTTCTCCTCTGTGGTGCCTTTTCTTAAAATTACTTTCCTTAGTTGAGATATCATTGACAAAATTGTAGATATCTAAGTTGTGCAATGTGATGATTTCATGTTCATATATATTGGGGTGTGCTGACAGTAGGAAGGAAAATCTTACCACTTTACTTTCCAACAATATGTAACAAAAATAAAGAATTATTAGTGACTGGAGAAACTGAACAAATCAAACCACTATTCTCTCTGTTCAGGAACACTTTCTCAATAATGAATATCTAATTCAGATAAAAAGAGTACATTGTTAGTGTTTCTCACTGTGAAACACTATTTTAAACTGTGGTAAACATTACCTATATTTTATCATAGTTGAGCACATAGGCTGTCCTTGGCAATTCTTCACAGTTACTCTGTTGCATTCCCACAAGGGTTTTTCTCTCTTTCTTTTGATCTTTTTTTTCTCTTTTGATCTTTTGATGACTATGGGCCACACTGAGTTTACAAATCCATGAAAGTGTATATCGTCTATATAGTGTACATATTTGCAGATCAGACCTGGTAAAGACTGTAGCAGGCGATATTTTTTATATTTGACTATTACTCATATTGTTTAAGTCATTAGAGGACTCAATCGAGAGAGGCAATTGACTATAAGAGAAGCAATAGGCAGTCTTTGAAGATTCTGGGGCTAGTGAGTTATTACAGCAGCAAAGGGCTAGTCGCATGTGGTATTCTGACCCCAATCCATGACATCTGAGTCCTAGTTAAGCAATGGTTGTGGTACAACCTCCACTCCCTTAACCCACCCCTTACCCCCACCACCACTACCATACTCACCAGTTAAAATTGGTTTTGTCAAGTTAGATGTCTTACGAGGAAAGCAGGTCAGAGAATACCCACTGATCAACTGGTTTCTGGGAAGGTACTGTCAGGTGGAACTGGTATTACATTGTCAGATCCCATCTGAATTGACTACCNAGATGTCTTACGAGGAAAGCAGGTCAGAGAATACCCACTGATCAACTGGTTTCTGGGAAGGTACTGTCAGGTAGAACTGGTATTACATTGTCAGATCCCATCTGAATTGACTACAAAATTTACTCAATTTGCTTTGGTTTCATTCCAACAGATAGAAATTATAGGGAAGTACACAACACTTTTAACTCTCCAGGTCTCCTAACTTCTAGTGAATTATTAGGAAAGTGTGACTAAGTGGAATAAGAAATAAATTACTTTGTGTATGTCTATATGTTTATATGTATGTATACATAGGTTTATGCATAAATATGTATGTATTATATATATACTTTGTATGTGTATGTCTTCAGATAAGTAACAGATGAAATCATCAGGAAACCAAGGTGATTATATATCTTATTACAGATATTTTTACCTGCTAATTAGAAAATAGGCACTTCCTTTAAAATGTTGTTAAGACATGTTTTTTAGGTTGTTTTTTTTTTTCCCCCTNTATATCTTATTACAGATATTTTTACATGCTAATTAGAAAATAGGCACTTCCTTTAAAATGTTGTTAAGACATATTTTTTAGGTTTTTTTTCCCCCCTAGTTTAGTTTTCCACATTTCACACAAACACAGTCTCCTTTGCTATCATATGTGTTGTTACTACGTGTCTTTCTGGTTCTTCTGAGAAGTCAGCTTGCCTGCGATTACACACTTAAGCTTTTTACCTGATATACCAAAAGAACATCATGTATTGCTATGAAGCATCTGTTTTTCTACTCTGACAATAAGACTATGGTAAGACTGTTTTAGATCTCATGATTCTGACTCAGAGTAACATTTTATGTTCTTATGCAACTTTAGTTTTCATGATCTGGGCTAGAATTGTTTTATTACATTTTATGTATTTATTTTCTAAAGTCTGATCTGTGAATCTTCTATGCACACCATCCAACTCCTATAAGCTCTGGGAGTATTTACCTACATTTTTCCCATTTATGAAAATCCTTTCTTTTTTTTTTTTTTTTTTTTTT
>NW_023182260.1:1973-2904 GCF_002007445.2 Ailuropoda melanoleuca | reverse complement strand
AAAAATTTGCAAGGAATCAAACAATTTTTGGAACTGGGATTGATTTTTGAATATACTTCTCAATTCCTTCCGCAATCATTAAGTTTTCTTACCCTTTTCGGGGACAAATTTTGATAGTTCTTTTTTTCTTAGAAAATTGTCCATCTTACTGTAATTTTCAAATATATAAGCACAGAATTACAGATTTTATTCAACTATTTAAAATACACCTTGGGGGGCGGCTGGCGAGCCACCAGCACTGGGGAGCGGGCGGACCGCGGACCTGCACCCTCGAAACAGCAAACTGAGGCCGTGAGCGTGCGCCACCAAAAATCTCATGGAGCCTCGGATCTCCNCGGAGCTCCGGTGTGCTCACTGGATCGAGGCTGAGACCGGGAGCTCCGGGAGCGTCCGCGGGGCGGCTGGCGGCTGGCGGGCCACCTGCACGGGGGAGCAGGCGGACTCGTGGACGGCACCCGCGAGACAGCAGACTGAGACTGGGAGCTTCAGGAGCGCGCGCGGGGCGGCTACGACTGGCGGGGTTAGAAACACAAAGGACAGAGACGCGCCGGCCCTGGAAGTAGGGCTGGGACGTCTGGTGTGGGGCACACAGCCCGGGATGCTGCAGGGTTGAGCAGCACCAACAGAAACAGAGTTAAAATGGCCAGAACATCAGTGGAGAACGGTCCGCTAGCCCTCTGTTCTGAGACAGAGGCTGAATTTCAGCCGTTGCTGCTCTCTCAGAAGAGGCACAGCAGACCGCCAGGGAAAGCCTCCAGAGAACAAAAGCCGGCTCACAGGGTGCCCATCCCCATCCCCCCTCGCAGGGGACACGGAGACTCTACCCAAACAGGGTTTCCTGAGTACCGGCGTGGCAGGCCCCTCCCCCAGAAGGCAGGCTGAAAAATCAAGAAGCCCACAACCTGGAGCGCCTGAGTGGCGCAGTCACCAG
>NW_023182260.1:1417-1955 GCF_002007445.2 Ailuropoda melanoleuca | reverse complement strand
GCCTGTCTTCGGATTAGGGTGTGATCACAGCGTTCCGGAAAGGAGTCTCTCATCGGGCTTCTCCGCTGGGAGCCTGCTTCTTCTTCTCTCACTCCCCTGATTGGGTTCCCTTTCTTGCTGACTGTCTCTCTCTCTCAAATAAATAAATAAAATCTTTAAAAAAGAAGCCCACATCCCTAAGATCTCTATAAAACAAGGGTGCATGGCCTGGGTCCCAGTCAATAATTTGGGCTCTGGACAACCCCACAATCTCTCCTCATCAGAATGACGAGAAGGAGAAGTCCCCCCCAGCAAAGAAAAGATAATGAGTCTGTGGCCTCTGCCACAGAATTAATACATATGGATGTATCCAAATTATCAGAAATGGAATTCAGAGCAACAATGGTCAAGATGATGAGTAGACTTGAAAAAAGTATTAACGAAAATGTTACTGAGAATATAGAATCCCTAAGGGCAGAAATGAGAGTGAATCTGGCAAAATTAAAAATTCTATGAGCCAAATGCAGTCAAAAATAGAAGCTCTGACAGCCAGGGTCAC
>NW_023182260.1:946-1211 GCF_002007445.2 Ailuropoda melanoleuca | reverse complement strand
TTGAACAAATTGTAGCTGAAAACTTCCCTAATCTAGCAAGGGAAACAAACATTCGTGTTCAAGAGGCAGAGAGGACCCCATCCAAGCTCAACCACGATAAACCTACGCCACGTCACGTCATAGTGCAATTCACAAATATCAGATCCAAGGATACATATAGGATTGAAAGCAGCCAGGGCAAAGAAATTTCTCACGTACCAAGCAAAGGTATCAGGATTACGTCAGACCTGTCTACAGAGACCTGGAATGAGAGAAAGGCTTGGGG
>NW_023182260.1:0-787 GCF_002007445.2 Ailuropoda melanoleuca | reverse complement strand
AGGAGATATTAAGGGGGGTTCTATAAAGGTAAAAAGGCCCCAAGAGTGAAACAGAGCAGAAAGTCACAACTGATACAAACAAAGACTTTACTGGAACATGGTATCATTAAAATCATCTCTTTCAGTACACAGTCTCAACGTGAACAGCTTCAATGCTCCCATAAAACGCCACAGGGTTGCAGATTGGATAAAAAGACATGACCCATCCATTTGCTGTCTACAAGAGACTCATTTTGAACCCAAAGATGCATTCAGACTTAGAGTAAGGGGATGGAGTACCATCTTCCACGCAAATGGACCTCAAAAGAAAGCTGGAGTAGCAATTCTCATATCAGATAGACTGGATTTTAAACTAGAGGCCATAGAGAGAGATACAGAAGGGCACTATATTATTCTTAAAGGAAGTATTCAACAAGTGGATATGACAATTATTAATATATATGCCCCCAACAGGGGAGCAGCAAGATACACAAGCCAACTCTTAACCAAAATAAAGAGACATATAGATAAGAACACAGTAATAGTAGGGGACCTCAACACCCCACTATCAGAAATAGACAGAACACCCTGGCAAAAACTAAGCAAAGAANCCCCACATCAGGCTCCTCTGCTATGAGCCTGCTTCTTCCTCTCCCACTCCCCCTGCTTGTGTTCCCTCTCTCACTGGCTGTCTCTGTCTCTGTCGAAGAAATAAATAAAATCTTTTTTTTTTTTTTAAAGACATATAGGTAAAAACACAGTAATAGTAGGGGACCTCAACACCCCACTATCAGAAATAGAACACCCT
>NW_023182259.1:0-795 GCF_002007445.2 Ailuropoda melanoleuca | reverse complement strand
GTGAGAATGTCAGTTTACTCGTCCCTGTTCCCCTCCCCTAGATTTATAGCTCGGGAAGGGCAGAGGCCATGCCTTTTGGGTTCACCGCTGTTTCTCATGGTCCCGATATAGAATATGAACCTCAACATTATGGATACAGTTTGAAATTTGTCTCTGCCCCTTTACCTTGGGCATATGATGTAACATCTCTAAGATTTCATTTACTCATCTGTAAAAATGGCGTACATATCATAGGATTGTTTTAAGGATTAAATTAAATAATGCATGTGAAATGCTNTTTGAAGTGCGCTTAGCCTGCAGTGGGTGCTTGGAGGTTAGCTGTTGTTTTTACATGTTAACAACAGTAAAGGGTGCCACAAAGACTGGGCTTGAGGGAAATAAGATTATATTCTGGGAGATGAGGCAGAATCCCTTCATGAGTGGGTGAGAACAAGGGCAGATAAATTCACCTTTAAACAACCAGTGTCTATAATCATTTCAGCCCCGTGGGGATGAAGTGTTGAATAGCTACCATATATAAAGTAAGTTGCTAGGTGCTATCAGGATCACAACAATTGCTAAGACGTGGTTTCTGCCCTTCAATTGCTTAAAATACAGTGTGAGAGTTAAGACATGTTTAAAAAAAAAAAAAGACTAATGGGGGAAACGGAGTTGTTTAATGGCCATAGAGTTTTAGATTTGCAAGATGGTAAATCTAGAGATCCATTTCACAGCAATGCAAATGTACTGCCTTAAGTGTCATAGATACTATAAGAATAATAGAAATAAGGAGCTAGGAGACTGAAAGGAAAGAAA
>NW_023182258.1:0-586 GCF_002007445.2 Ailuropoda melanoleuca | reverse complement strand
CACGCTCTCTCTGAGTAAGTAAATAAACAAATAAAATCTCTAAAAAAATAAAAATAAAAAATGAAGGTACTCTACATGTTCTTGACTATGAAGGGAAAGTTATGGCTTAGACTTTTACCANTTATGGCTTAGACTTTTACCGACGGAACTTCATGTGGGTTGTAGATTATAACAAGAATAGCGTCTTTTAATCATGTGTTTAATCCCTTTTCAAGCTATTGTAATTCCTGATGTGCACTCTTTCCAGCAATTTTGCGAACATGCTAAACGAGTCCACCTTATTGCAAACATGGTTTAAAGTTAAATTCTGTCTTCTTTTTGTTATTCAACATAACAGAAATAAATACAGTGGCATGTCTTTAATGCTGAATTGGGGCCGATTTGCAACTGCATGTCCGTTGGTCCCATCAGATTCGTAGTCCATACAGTTGTTTTGTTTCAAGTCACAATTTTGGAAAAATAATATAAAAATACACATTGTCTAAGGAATTATCTAGCGCATTTCTACTCTATTTTATCTGCTATTCTAAGATATTACTATAGTTATTTTACTATTGGATGTTATGTTAGTAAATATTACTAAGTA
>NW_023182257.1:0-836 GCF_002007445.2 Ailuropoda melanoleuca | reverse complement strand
TCTCCTTACAGTACTCCAGGCATGCAGCAATTCAGTCTTTGATTAAATTTCCATCTGAAAAGCAGGCCAGCTTAATTTGGGGCATTTGTACAGAAACCCATTGAACTGAAATTCCTGTCTGTATTCTTTAAACCCTTGGAACCAACGTTTTCCTCCTCTGTTACCTTAAGTACAGTCACTCTTCCACTGCCACAGAAGACACTGCTCTATAGTGAATGTGAAGCTTTTGGTCACTTGGTCCTGAATTAAAAAGCTCTCTGTTCTGNGCTCTCTGTTCTATTCTCAGTGGTGTGACAGGTTATTGATTTTTCTCAGTCTCACATGAACCTGTATTTTTTTTAATGAAGTGTAGTTGACACACAATATTACATTAGTTTTAGATATACAGTGAGTCTATACCTTATGCCATGCTCACCACACGTGTAGCTACCATCTGTCACCATACAATGCTATTGTAATACCACTGACTATATTCCCTATGCTGTGCCTTTCATCTCCATCACTTATTCATTCCATAACTGAAAGCCTGTATCTTCCACTCCCCGTCACCCTTTTTTTTCCAGTCCCCATTGTCCTCTCCTCTGGCAACCACCAATTGTTCTCTGTATTTGTGGGTCTGTTTCTGCTTTTGTTTGTGTGTGTTTTGTTTGTTCATTTGTTTTGTTCTTTAGGTTCCATATATAAGTGAAATCATATGGTATAGGTCTGTTTCTGTCTGATTTATTTTACTTAGCATAATGCCCTCTAGGTCCATCCCTGTTGTTACTAATGGCAAGATCTGCAACAACAGAAAAGATCTCGTTCTTTTTTATGACTGAGTAATACTCCACTGTGTG
>NW_023182256.1:0-2094 GCF_002007445.2 Ailuropoda melanoleuca | reverse complement strand
AGTCACCAGAAGTGGTAGAAAGTCACCCGCCTTTCTTGTGTAAGCCCTGAGTTGATTTCAGGCAGAAAAAAACCCGAACTAAGTGTAACTTTCTGATGAGAATCGTGGTAGTCTAACNCCCCGAAGACCTCCACACCCCCATCCCAGAATCTGTGAATACTCACCCGTTAAAAGGAGGCTTGCAGGTCTGATTAAATTAAGGATCTTCAGATGGGAGATTAGTTTAGATCTAGGTGGATTCAATGTAATCCCAGGTGCTTATAAACGCGGAAAGCAGGCAGCTCAGAGCAGTGGTAGGTGGCACGATGGTGGAATCGAGAGTTTCGGGTGGTTTGAAGACAGGGTCACGAGCCAAGAAACACAAGCAACCTAGAGACGCTGAGAAAGGAGAGAAAGGAATTCTTCCCTGCAGTCTCCAGGGGGAATACTGGCCTGCCAAACATCTTGACTTTAGACTTCTAACAGTAAGTTAACTCATTTCTGTTGTCTTAAGGGACTGTGTTGGTGGCAGTTTGTTGCAGCGGTCATAGGAGTCTGCTACGGGTAAGTTGGATGTCTTCGGTGAAGATCCACATATTCTCTGCACAAGTCCCTAGAGTCACCTTGAACCTAAGACTTCATTTCTGATCCAGTTTCCCTGAGGCTGCTCACTACGATGTCCCCTTAGTCTTAGGTTTCTCTGAGATTCAGGGACCATATTATATTCCCCCACCATCCCATGCCATTGCTTCAGAGGGCAGGGTGTCTCTTTTCTCTCTCCATCAGCAGTAAAAAAACCATATTGCTTTCAGCATTTTTAAAATACATGCTGGCGGTTACAAGGGGTCCAGCTGAACGCGGCAAGGAAGGACCCGGGGCAAACTCATCATTGCTAACAGGAAATACATAAAGTTTGTGTCTTAAGTGCAGCTAGACATGGAAAGGAATGGGATAATTTTTTTTTCCCCCTACAATCTTACAAGCACATTTATACCTCTAGGCCACTTAGGACTTAACTACTTAAGAGGAAAGGGTGGGATGGTTTATGTTTAGAAAAGTGAAACTTAAAATTAACACCTACTACCCCATTCTGGGAAGTGCAAGTTAATTACAGTAACAACTACCTTATGGGAAGAACTGTTCAATGGATTGTAGCATACAGATTTTTTGCTGCCTTGCAAAGTACCTGAGAGCTGAATGTTTTCAGATTAATGATTTTGAAATAGAGGACCATGCAGGTTGAATCACTTTGGTAATAATGAAATATTCAATTAGAAAAAGTGCTTTTGTGATGGTTATAATAATAGATGATTTACAGAGAGAAATGCTGTATTTGAGAAACCTATTTTTTAGTCTTTTGTAATCCTAAATTTAAGAAAGGCTAGAGGAAATAGTCATCTTAAACATACATTTGTTTTCAAGTAGCTGTAGATGGAAATTCTTGAAAGTACTTGTTTCAAGGTACTCTGACTTTGGTTAACTTTTTCCTGAGGAAGATTCATTGGTGTTAAACAGCAGTGGAAGGATATAAGGAATCATGTAAAATCAAATACAAAGTTCTATGTTCTTAGTGGACGGGGCCACAAGGTTTGAAAAGACTCAATCTCCGTGTGGAACGGTTTCTCAACCTGGCCTGCAGGTTGAGAGAATACACCTGGGGAGCTTTCAAAATCCGATCCCCGTTACCCCCAGAAACTGACAATTTTGGGATTTGGCCTGAGTGTGTGTTAGAGCTTTTTTTGTTCCCCTTCTCCAAGTGGTGGTAATATTCGTCCTGGCTTGCCAACCAGCCTGTATTTCTTACTGAGATCTGTGAAAGTGCTAGGATCCATCTTTACCCTAGGCCATGCTCTCTCTTAATGTAAAACATTTTTGGCTGGCTGACCTCGGGATATTTGATTTTTCAACATGACCTTACTCTCTCCGTGAAAGAGGAGCAATGATACAGCCTAAGCCTTGCACACAGAATAGCTGCCTCAATGATCTTATAATAACTACGTGTTCTCCTTCCGCCGATTTTTATCTCCCCACCCCACCCCCACCCAAATACTTTAACAACCAGATTCATATAGTGGATGGGTAGAACGTGGATGGTTAGTAGCTCCTACTTAGAGA
>NW_023182255.1:0-806 GCF_002007445.2 Ailuropoda melanoleuca | reverse complement strand
TGGTTAAGTTTATTCCTAGGTATTTTATTCTTTTTGGTGCAATTGTAAGTGGGATCTTCTTAATTTCCATTCCTGCTGCCTCATTATTAGTGCATAGAAATACAACCAATTTCTGTATATTAATTTTGTATCCTGAGACTTTACTGAATTTATGAGTTCTAGTAGTTTTTGGGTGGGGTCTTCAGGGTTTTCTGTATATGGTATCATGTCATCTGTAAATAATAAAAGGTTTACTCCTTTCTTACCAATTTGGGTGTCTTGTATTTCTTTTTGTTGCCTGATTGCTACAGCTAGGTCTTCCAGTATTATGTTGAATGAATAGTGGTGAGAGGGGCTATCTTTGTGTTGTTCCTGATCTTAGAGGAAAAATTCTGTTTCACCATTGAGTATGATGTTAGCTGTGGGGATTTTATATGGTCTTTATTTTGCTGAGGTTTGTTCCCTCTAAACCTACTTGAGCGTTTTTAACATGAATGAGTGGAGAATTTTTAACATAATTGATGTTGTATGGAGGTTAAAGCACAAAAACAGTAAAATCTATTATGTGTACAAAAATCAGTCAAGAGTTTTACAAATAAAAGGATGTAAAATATAACATATACATAAAACATTTAGTGCTCTTAGAATGGGTTCAATCAACTGATTATAAATTGCAATAGGCATAAGATGTTATATATGCACCTAATGGTACCCACAAATCAGAAACCTATAAGAGATGCACAAAAGATAAAGAGAAGGGGCGCCTGGGTGGCACAGCGGTTGGGCGTCTGCCTTCGGCTCAGGGCGTGATCCCGGCGTTCTGGGAT
>NW_023182254.1:519-621 GCF_002007445.2 Ailuropoda melanoleuca | reverse complement strand
TGGGGTGCATATGGCCCTTCTCTTCACTACGTCTGTATCTTTGGGGTAAACACCCAGTAGTGGAATGGCTGGATCATAGGGTAGCTCAATTTTTAACATTTT
>NW_023182254.1:0-266 GCF_002007445.2 Ailuropoda melanoleuca | reverse complement strand
TCATTGGAAAAGTGTCTGTTCATATCTTCTGCCCATTTTTTGATTTGTTTATTTGTTTCTCGTGTATTGAGTTTGAGAAGTTCCTTGTAAATCTTGGATACCAGTCCTTTATCTGTAGTGTCCTTTGCAAATATATTCTCCCATTCCATGGGCTGCCTCTTAGTTTTTTGATGGTTTCCTTGGCTGTGCAGAAGGCTTTATCTTGATGAAGTCCTAAAATTCATTTTGTCTTTTGTTTCTCTTGGCTTTGGAAATGTGTCATGAAA
>NW_023182253.1:448-581 GCF_002007445.2 Ailuropoda melanoleuca | reverse complement strand
AGGGTGATGAGAGTGCTAAGACGGTCCCTGTACGGTGTTGTTTCTGACGGACGTATTTTGGGCCTTTTCGTCCCATTGCCGCCAGCAGTTTTGACATGATTTCCCCAGGGAGCAAGCATTTCTTTGGAAGCGG
>NW_023182253.1:0-168 GCF_002007445.2 Ailuropoda melanoleuca | reverse complement strand
GAAAATCCTGAACCTTTTCATTCATGCTTCCTTACTCACGAGAGATGATGATCGTTGATATTTCCCTGGACTGGTGGGGTCTCAGAGACCACTATGTGGCACTCTCGTCAGACTTCCGCGACCACTTTCCCTCATGTTTCCCCATTCACGAAGGGTGATGATAGTGCT
>NW_023182252.1:0-613 GCF_002007445.2 Ailuropoda melanoleuca | reverse complement strand
TGGGTGGTATGGATATATTAACAATATTTGTTCTCATACTCTGTGAGCATGGAAGAGCTTTCCATTTGTTTCTTTTTTACATTCAATTAATTAACATATAGACTATTATTAGCNTATTAGCTTTAGAGGTAGAGGTCAGTCGTTCATCAGTTGTATATCACATCTGGTGCTCATCACATCACGTGCTGTCCTTGATGCCCATCACCCAGTTACCCCATCCCTCCACCTACCACCCCTCCAGAAACCCTCAGTTTGTTTCCTATGATTAAGAGTCTCTTATGGTTTGTCTACATTTGTTTCATCTTCAATTTCTTTCATCCATGTTTTATAGTTTTCAGAGAACAGGTTTTTCATCTCTTTGGTAAGGTTTATTCCTATGTAATTTTTTTGATGCAATTGAAAATGGGATTGTGTTTTAATTTCTGCTACTTCATTATTTGTGTATAGAAATGCAATGGATTTCTGTATATTGTTTTTCTAGCCTGTGACTTTCCTGAATTCATTTATCAGTTCTAGTAGTTTTTTGTTGGAGTCTTTTGGGTTTTCGGGCATTAAGTAAGGCACATGATGTGATGAGCACTGGGTGTTATACACAAATGAATCGTTGAACACT
>NW_023182251.1:0-1623 GCF_002007445.2 Ailuropoda melanoleuca | reverse complement strand
TGAATTGTTGTATGAGTTCTAGTAATTTGGGGTGGAGTCTTTTGGGTTTTCCATATAAAGTATCATGTCATTTGCGAAGAGAGAGAGTTTGACTTTTCTTTGCCAATTTGAATATCTTTTATTCTTTTTCTTGTCTGATTGCTGTTGCTGGGACTTCTAGTACAATGTTAAACCATAATGGTGAGAGTGGGCATCCTTGTCGTGTTCCTGATCTTAAGGGAAAGACTTTCAGCTTTTCCCCACTGAGAATGATATTCCCTCTAGGCTTTTCATAGATGGTTTTTATGAAATTGAGGAATGTACCCTCTGTCCCTACACTCTGAAGAGTTTTAATCAGGAAAGGATGCTGTATTTTGTCAAATGCTTTTTCTGCATCAATTGAAAGGATCAAATGGTTCTTGTCTCTTCTGTTATTAATGCGATCTATCACACTGATCGATTTGCAAATGTTGAACCACCCTTGCATCCCAGGGATTAATCCCACTTGGTCATGATGGGTAATCCTTTTAATGTACTGTTGGATCCTATTAGCTAGGATCTGATTGAGAATTTGGCATCTGTATTCATCAGGGATATCGGTCTGTAATTCTCCTTTTTGATGGGGTCTTTGTCTGGTTTTGGGATCAAGGTAATACTGACCTTATGGAATGAGTTTGGTAGTTTTGCTTCTGTTTCTATTTTTTGAAACAGCTTCAGGGGAATAGGTATTATTTCTTCTTTGAATGTTTGGTAGAATTCCCCAGGGAATCCATCAGGCCCTGGACTCTTGTTTTTGGGGAGGTTTTTGATCACTGCTTTAATCTCTTCATGATTAATCAGTCTTTTAGATAATCAATTTCTTTCTGGTTCAGTCTTGGTAGTTTATAGGATTCCAGGAAGGCATCCATTTCTTCCAGGTTGTTTAATTTATTGGCATATAGTTGTTGATAACAGCTTCTAATTGTTGCTTCTATTTCCTTGGTGTTGGTAGTGATCTCTCCCCTTTCATTTTAATTTTATTAATTTGGGTCCTTTCTCTATTCTTTTGAATAAGTCTGGCCAGTGGATTATCAATCTTATTTATTCTTTCAGAGAACCAGCTTCTAGTTTTGTTGATCTGCTCTACTGTGCTCCTAGTTTCTAATTCATTGATCTCTGTTCTAATCTTGATCAACTGCCTTCTCGTGCATGGGTTAGGCCTATTCTTCTGTTCCAACTCCAGCTTCTTAAGGTGAGAACATAAAGACTGCATTTTAGATTGTTCTGTTCCTTTGAGTGAGGCTTGCATGGCTATGTATTTTCCCCTTAGGACCTCTTTGCAGTGTCCCATAGATTTTGGACTGACGTGTTTTCATTCTCATTGGNTTTTCA
This sequence comes from Ailuropoda melanoleuca, assembly GCF_002007445.2. Taxonomy (NCBI): domain Eukaryota; kingdom Metazoa; phylum Chordata; class Mammalia; order Carnivora; family Ursidae; genus Ailuropoda; species Ailuropoda melanoleuca. The sequence continues at coordinate 273 of NW_023182251.1, read as the reverse complement.
TTCTCATTGGTTTCCATAAATTGCTTAAGTTCTTCTTTAATTCCCTGGTTTACCCAATCATTCTTGAGCAGGATGGTTCTTAGTTTCTAAGTGTTTGAGTTTCTTGCAAATTTTTCCTTGCGATTGAGTTTCAGTTTCAAAGCACTGTGGTCTGAGAATATGCAGGGAATAATCTCAGCCCTTTGGTATTGGTTGAGACCCATTTTGTGACCCAGTATATGGTCTATTCTGGAGAAAGTTCCATGTGCATTCGAAAAGAATGAGTATTCTGTT
>NW_023182250.1:0-1434 GCF_002007445.2 Ailuropoda melanoleuca | reverse complement strand
TATATATATATATATATATATATGAAAAAGAACTACATTCAAGTCTCCATCTATATATTAAAAAAAAGAAAAAGGAAAAATATATATACGTGTGAAAGTAAAGTTAAAAATTTACTATGGAATATGTTGTATTAAACATCTAGTTGAAATGATAAGTAGGAAAAATGAAAAAAAACAGAGAAGAAACAAGAGAAAGAATAAAAAAAATAATAAGTCGTATCTAAGAAAAACACAGGCCGTGAGGCAACACCAGGAGCTCAATATACTATATTCCCCTGGTGTTGGGTTTTACAGTTTTATGGGGTCCCTCCGGTTGTCTTCCTCTTCTTCTCCCAGCTTGTCTTCAGGGGAAGGGGACTGCCATGTTCTTGTTTCTCAGGCAACCCTGCTTGGTCTGAGTTTCTCATGTCACTGCAAATCGAAGATTTAATTCTTTTTTATGGTTTATGGCTAAGTAACTTGTGTATATGTGTATGTATATATACATACACACATATATATTCTTTATCCATTCATCAGTTGATTGACATTTGGACTTGTTCCAAAGCTTGGTTATTATTGATAATGCTGTTATAAACCTGGGGTGCATGTATCCCTTTGAATCAGTATTTTTATATCCTTNAATGCTGTTATAAACCTGGGGTGCATGTATCCCTTTGAATCAGTATTTTTATATCCTTTGGGTACAAACCTGGTAGTGAAATTGATGGATCATAGGGCAGTTCAATTTCTAACTTTTTGAGGAAATTCCATACTGTTTTCCAGAGTGGCTGCACCAGTTTGCATTCTGACAACATTGTAAGAGGGCCCCCCTTCATCAGCATCCTTGCCAACAGCTGTTGTTTCCTGTTTTGTTAATTTTAGCCATTCTGACTGGTATGAGGTGATATCTCCTTGTAATTTTCACCTGTAGTCCCCTGATGATGAGTGATATTCAGCATTTTTCATGTGTCTTTCGATCATCTGGATGTCTTCTTTGGAATAATACCTATTTATGTCTCCTGCCCATTGGATTGTTTGTTTCTTGGGTGTTGAGTTTTATAAGTTCTTTATATATAGTTCTTTCTTTATTAGAAAGAACCTTATTTATAAATTCTTTATATATACATATATGTATATACATGTATACATATATGTATATTTTAACTTTTTAACTCAAGTTTTTATTTAAATTTCAGTTAGTTAACTTACGGTGTAGAAGTAGTTTCAGGTGTAGAATTTAGTTATTTCAACACTTCCATACAACACCCAGTGCTCATCATAACATGTGCACACTTCTTAATCACCAACACCTATTTAACTCATCCACACCCCCACTTCCCCTCTGGCAAGCATCAGTTTGTTCTCTATAATTAAGAATGTGTTTCTTGAGAATGTTCCATGGGCATTTGAATAGAATGAGTATTCTTTGGTTCTGGGGTGTAGTGTTCTATA
>NW_023182249.1:0-840 GCF_002007445.2 Ailuropoda melanoleuca | reverse complement strand
TAGCCATTTGTATGTCTTCTTTGGAAAAGTGTCTGTTCATATCTTCTGCCCATTTTTTGATTTGTTTATTTTTTTCTTGTGTATTGAGTTTGAGAGTTCTTTGTAGATCTTGGAAACCAGTCCTTTATCTGTACTGTCTTTTGCAAATATGTTCTCCCATTCCATGGGCTGCCTCTTAGTTTTTTTTGACTGTTAACTTGGCTGTGCAGGNTGGCTGTGCAGAAGCTCTTTATCCTGATAAAGTCCCATAAGTTCATTTTATCTTTTATTTCTCTTGCCTTTGGAGATGTGTCGTGAAAAAGGTTGCTCTGGCCGATGTCATAGAAGTTGTTGCCTATGTTCTCCTCTAGAATTTTGATGGATTCCTGTCTCACATTGAGGTCTTTCATCCATTTGGAGTTTATTTTTGTGTATGGTGTGAGAGAGTGGTCAAGTTTCATTCTTTTGCATGTAGCTGTCCAATTTTCCCAGCACCATTTATTGAAGAGACTGTCTTTTTTCCACCGGATGTTTTTTCCTGCTTTATCAAAGATTAGTTGCCCAAAGAGCCGAGGGTCCATTTCTGGGTTCTCTATTCTGTTCCATTGGTCCATGTGTCTGTTTTTGTGCCAGTACCATGCTGTCTTTGTGATCACAGCTTTGTAGTACAGCTCAAAATCCGGCATTGTGATGCCCCCAGCTTTGTTTTTCCTTTTCAACAGTTCCTTGGAGATTCGGAGCCTTTTCTGTTTCCATACAAATTTAACAACTATTTGTTCCAGTTCTTTGAAAAAATGTCCTTGGTATTTTGATTGGGATAGCATTGAAAGTGTAGATTGCTCTGGGTAGCATGGACATTTT
>NW_023182248.1:2468-5604 GCF_002007445.2 Ailuropoda melanoleuca | reverse complement strand
CAGTAATAAACTTGTGGAACACAATAATTTGATCATCAAAATATTAAAAAATGAAAATGATTTTATATTAGTTTGATTGAAAACAGTGTTATTTTATTCAAGTAACAAGCCCAAACCTGTTCCCAACTAAGAGTTAAAGCTCTTTTCTCTATATCTTCATTCAGTCAGGCCTAGACAAGGATCATACATTTTTAACCGGAATTGTCCCCCTTAAAAATCCATATTTAAAGTTTCTGTTACTCTGGGGCACCTGGGTGGCAAAGCGGTTAAGCGTCTGCCTTAGGCTCAGGGCGTGATCCTGGCGTTATGGGATCGAGCCCCATATCAGGCTCCTGGGCTATGAGCCTGCTTCTTCCTCTCCCACTCCCCCTGCTTGTGTTTCCTCTCTCGCTGGCTGTCTCTATCTCTGTCGAATAAATAAATAAAATCTTTAAAAAAAATAAATAATGTTTCTGTTACTCTTACGGAAATTATTCAGTTTTGTTTATTTTTTATAAGTATTTTTGAAATGCCACCAAGCAAACACATCCACCCTTGGACAATATCTAAATCCTTTTTTTACAAAAGTAGAAATAGCTAAATAATGAGTCTGAGGTGAAGTGAGAGGCATAAGTGAGTTATTAATCTATATTGGAATAATCTGTCACTTGGTGGCAGAGTGACATTATGAACGTGCTTTGAAAGTTGGTCCCGTCTGATAACGACCGTGGCAACACAAGCCTCCTGGTCCTAGAATCCTTTCCTGATGGTGCACATGAGTGCCCTGACAAGAATCACCAGGAGCAGGAACAGCTGCAAGCTAAGTTCTTGCCGTGAGTGGCGTGCCGGCCAGAGATAGTCCCTGACCCCTGTAAGCCAGGGGAAATGCACAGCTCCCCCAGAAGTGCATGTGAGCCAAGTCTGGTGTGGGAGAGAGACCCCACTTATTTGGGCGAGGCACGCTCTGTGCCCCCCAGAGAGTCACCGTGAGGGAGCGGACCCTTCCCACCAAGGCCACTGTGTCCTACAGAACTCCATCCTGGGTTTGTCAGCTGACCTCTGCCCTTCCCTCCTGGGCCATTCTCCGCCTGACCTTCCGCCTCCTGGCACTGAAGTCTGGAAGATGGGGTTTCTTCCTCTTGTCCTGCATCATCTGAATCGGATTCATCATTGTAGAAGTGAATTGTGGCTTGCACGGGGAAACTGGCCAGCACTTTTTCCCCAGAACTCTGCAGATACTCTTGGCGCTTTGAAATGGGTAAATAAAGTCTAATATTTAAGAAACAAATACACCATTAATCACCCTGAAACAGGCTAACCTCCATCTAGCGGGTCCTCTTCCCTAGAAGCAGCTAACTCCCAAGCTCCCCTCTGATCTTGCCTTCGGTGCACACAAGAGTGCTTTGTAAACCGTCAGAACACACAACCGTGGGCAGGTGGAGAGACCCGGCAAAAGGAACCCTACACACCAGGTCAGAAAAGAGCTGTAATGGTAGCAAGCAGATAACTGAGTCCACCACGGGGAAAGGGTGTGCTTCCATGAAGGTAAAAGGAAATTAAAACACTGAGTTTCAAGAGGAAGGGTCTCATTCTAATCAAATAGAGAACGTCACTCATCCTGGACAATGTATGCACTGTTCAGATTAGGCCCCACTCCCCCCAACACTCCCAGGCATGGGGAATGTTGTGACCCTTTGACCTCTGGAGGAAATTTGACCCTGAAACCCCAGTCTAGAGAAGCAGCTAATTTTTCTGGGCGTTGTTATAGAGAGGCTGTAGGGGCGGGTTCCTCATTTTGCCAGAACAGAAAACGGTAACCCTGACTATGTGTCTAGTCTAAAGAATAGAAGGAAGGAAGAAAGGAAGAATGGAAGGAAGGGAGGATGGGAGGGAGGGAGGGAGGGAGGGAGGGAGGAAGGAAGGAAGGAAGGAAGGAAGGAAAGGATGGAAGGGAAGGAGGGAGGGAGGGAAAGAACCTAAATGTATACATTTGGAACTCTAAATCCAGGTTTTGTAGAATTTAGGATTACAGTTATACATGGAAAGTATTTAAAATACCCCTTACTCTCCCATAATCCCTTATTGTTATGCCTTTCACTCACTAATTTATTTGCATTTTTTCCTGAGGTTTTCTGAGGAACTGAGAGCGATTATCATTTGACTACTACTTACTGGCAAAGCTGATTTTTTTTATTTTTTTTTTTATTTTGGGTAATCTTTATGCCCCACTTGGGGCCTAGGCCTACAACCCCGAGACCCAGAGTCACACACCCCACCAACTGAGCCAGCCATGCCCCCCTGCAAAGTGGACTGCAATTTCTCTCTTTTTGGATAGAGAAGAAAAGAGAGAGAAAACACCCTACTATAAATCACGCATGACAATTCTGAACCTCCTAAGATTTCTGACAAACCAGGGATTCTCAACCTCCAGAGCACATCTGACAATGTCTGGAGACATTTCTGGTCACCACAAGTGAGGAGAAGCTAGTAGCATGTAGTGGGCAGAGGCCAGGGATGCTGGTAAACATCCTATAATGCTCACCACAGCCCCTTACAACAAGGAGTTATGCAGCTCTAAGCGCCAGTAGTGCTGGGGTTGAGGAACTCTGCAACAAACAGAGAAAAAGAAAACCACTTTATATCTATATATCTATATATTTATATCTATACACACACACCCATATATATTCTTTAAATTTATATATATTTCTGTATTATATAAAATACAAATAATGACAGAAATATAAACATAGTTTAGGGTTTGGCCATATTAAATATTAGCTGTAATGCTGAAGGATTTACAGGAGAATTTGAATTTGTAGGCTGTCTGGAAGTGCTTTAAAATATTCTAACAACAGGGGCGCCTCGGGGCCCCTTAACTCAGTCAGTTAAGTGTCCAACGCTTGGTTTCAGCTCAGGTTGTGATTTCAGGGTTGTGGGATTGAGCCCTGCGTCGAGCTCTGTGCTCAGTGCCAAGTCTGCTTGGGATTCTCTCCCTCTCCCTCTGCCCCTCCCACTCGTGCTCTCTCTCTCTCTTTCTCTGTCTCAAATAAATAAATAAATCTCAAAAAAAAATTCTAACAACAATAGAAACACAATTGGGAGAGGGTGATAAACGGGATCAGATTTGAAGATTGTTGCTAATTATTGAGGCTGG
>NW_023182248.1:0-224 GCF_002007445.2 Ailuropoda melanoleuca | reverse complement strand
GCCCCTACCAGCTGTATTTTTTACAATATCCTGTGGTGAGCGAAGTTAGGGAAAGAAAATGAGGCTCTTCAAACAAAATCTTCTCCAAAATGAAGTTCACCTTTTGAGGACTCCAGAGAATCGTGTCTGTGTTAAGCTCTGCTTGTAATTATCAAGTACCCCTGGTCGCTCACTACGGCCGTAAGCAATCCTGGGCTGTCAGAGATGATTTTACATCCTGTGAG
>NW_023182247.1:0-827 GCF_002007445.2 Ailuropoda melanoleuca | reverse complement strand
AGATGCTTGGTGGCGCACGCTCCCGGCTCACGGACTCAGTCTGCTGTTTCCAGAGTGCAGGTCTGCGGTCCACCTTCTCCCCAGTGCAGGTGGCCTGCCAACTGCCAGCCGTCCAGCGTGCGCTCCTGGAGCTCCCGTTCTCAGTCTGCTGTCTCAAGCGTGCGGGTCCGCGGTCTGTCCACTCCCCCGTGCAGGTGGCTACCGCTTCCCGGCACCCTGACACGGCGGCTCCCTCCCCCTTCTGTTTAGCTTCCGATATCTGTGCGTGGTATCATGGCTCCCCGCTTCGTACCTCGATTCTCAGCGCTGGAGATGTTCATTTGTAGAGATCCAGATGTATCTTCCTGCGTCTCAGGCTGATTCTGTGGATGTTCCTGCTGGTCTGGTACTTATCCAGCTTAAGTCAGGGGACTGGCTGAAAAAGGGGTCCCCTACTCCTCCACCATCTTAACGTCCACTCTTCCTATTTCAGTTTTGGTAGTTTGTATGTTTCTAGGAATATAACCAATTCCTCCAGGTTGTCCAATTTGTTAGCATATAGTTTTTCATAATATTATCATATAATTGTTTGCATTTCTGTGGTGTTGGTTGTTATTTCTAGATATGAATCCTGAGGTAAGTTAAACAAAAGCAAAAATAAACTATTGAGATTTTATCAAAATAAAAACTTCTGCACAGTAAAGGAAACAATAAACTAAACTAAAAAGTAACCTACTGAATGGGAGAAGATATTTGCAAATGACATATCTGATAAAGGATTAGTATTCAAAATCTATAAAGAACTTATCAAACTCCACTCCCAAAAAACAAATAATTCAGTTTAAAAA
>NW_023182246.1:1267-1509 GCF_002007445.2 Ailuropoda melanoleuca | reverse complement strand
ATTGTAAATGGGATGGATTCCCTAATTTCTCTTTCTTCAGTCTCATTATTAGTGTATAGAAATGCAACTGACTTCTGGGCATTGATTTTGTACCCTGCCACCTTACTGAATTGCTCTATAACTTCTAATAGTTTGGGAGTGGATTCCTTTGGGTTTTCCATAGAGAGTATCATGTCATCTGCAAAGAGAGACAGTTTGACTTCTTCTTTGCCGATTTGGATACCTTTGATCCCTTTTTGTCT
>NW_023182246.1:739-958 GCF_002007445.2 Ailuropoda melanoleuca | reverse complement strand
GATTTGTGAGTGTTGAACCATGCTTGCATCCCAGGTATGAATCCCACTTGGTCATGATGGATAATCCTTTTAATGTACTGTTGGATTCTACTAGCAAGGATCTTGTTGAGGATTTTGGCATCATTATTCATTAGAGAAATTGGTCTGTAATTCTCCTTTTTGAGGGGGTTTTTGCCTGGTTTGGGGATCAAGGTAATATTAGCCTCATAGAATGAGTTT
>NW_023182246.1:408-553 GCF_002007445.2 Ailuropoda melanoleuca | reverse complement strand
TTTAAGAAATCTATTTCTTCCTGTTTCAGTCTTGGTAGTTTATAGGTTTCCAGGAAGGCCTCCATCACTTTTAGATTGCTTAGTTTTTGGGCATATAGCTGTTGATAAAAGTTTCTAGTAATCCTTCCAATTTCAATGTTGTTGG
>NW_023182246.1:0-268 GCF_002007445.2 Ailuropoda melanoleuca | reverse complement strand
AAAGTTTCTAGTAATCCTTCCAATTTCAATGTTGTTGGTCGTGACCTCTCCTTTTTCATTCATAATTTTATTAATTTTGGTCCTTTCTCTTTGCTTTTGGATAAGTCTTGCCAGTGGTCTGCCAATTTTATGGATTCTCTCAAAGAACCAGCTTCTCGTCCTGTTGATTTGCTCTACTGACTTCTGTTTTCTAATTTATTGATTTCTGCTCTAATTTTGGTCAACTGCTTCCTTGTCAGTGGGTTAGGCCTGTCCCTCTGTTGCTGTT
>NW_023182245.1:0-759 GCF_002007445.2 Ailuropoda melanoleuca | reverse complement strand
CTAACTGGAATTCAAATAAAAACTTAGAAAAAAAACTAATCAGTTGAATATCAGAACAAGTGTTTTGGAATACAGAGACAACTAAGCTTGTAGAAATCCTGGACATACAAAAAATGAGATGAATATATAGAGATGAGTTGCATCAGTTATTGGTTATTTTTACTGATGAGTGCTATGGAGGAGCTAAAGAGCCTAATGACAATTGTTAGTTATTACTAACATATATAATATTAATAACAGAAAACCTAAAGTTTCTCAGATACAGAAAAGAAGAAGAAGAGGTTTTATTTGCGGAATCACATGATAGATTCCGAAACAAATTATTTTGCTTAAAGTTTAGAAAAATAGGAGATCAAATTAAAATTATTTGCTTGAGAATTAGAAAAGATGCGAAATATACTTTTTAAAGGAAACATGAAGTAAATATCTGATATTAATGAAATGGGAAACAAAAAATCCTAAATTAAAAATGATTCTTTAGGGGCGCCTGGGTGGCACAGCGGTTAGGCGTCTGCCTTTGGCTCAGGGCGTGATCGCGGCGTTGTGGGATCGAGCCCCACATCAGGCTCTTCTGCTATGNTTCTTCCTCCCCCACTCCCCCTGCTTGTGTTCCCTCTCTCCCTGGCTGTCTCTATCTCTGTAGAATAAATAAATAAAATCTTTTAAAAAAAATATGTTATAAAAAAAATAAAAATGATTCTTTGAATGAATAGATCAGCAAGCTTAAAGAAAAAAAAGGATAAAAAATATATATATTTT
>NW_023182244.1:264-629 GCF_002007445.2 Ailuropoda melanoleuca | reverse complement strand
AATTCAGCAATGTGGTAGAATAAAAATTCAATGCACAGAAATCAGTTGCTTTTCTCTATGCTAACACTGTAACTGTAGAAAGAGAAATTAAGGAATCGAGTCCATTCACAATAGCAACAAAAACCATAAGGTACCTAGGAATAAACCTAACCAAAGAGGTAAAGGATCTATATTCTAGAAACTATAGGACACTTATGAAAGAAATTGAGGAAGACATAAAAAGATGGAAAAACATGCCATGCTCATGCATTGGAAGAATAACATTGTTAAAATGTTTATCCAGGGGCGCCTGGGTGGCACAGCGGTTAAGCGTCTGCCTTCGGCTCAGGGCGTGATCCCGGCGTTATGGGATCGAGCCCCACATC
>NW_023182244.1:0-166 GCF_002007445.2 Ailuropoda melanoleuca | reverse complement strand
CCTGCTTGTGTTCCCTCTCTCGCTGGCTGTCTCTATCTCTGTCTAATAAATGAATAAAATCTTTAAAAAAATAAAAAAATAAAAAAATAAAAAAATAAAATGTTTATCCTGCCCAGAGCAATTTATACTTTCAATGCCATCCCTATCAAAATACTATTGACATTTT
>NW_023182243.1:0-561 GCF_002007445.2 Ailuropoda melanoleuca | reverse complement strand
ATAGTCTACTCACTAGACTTTCCTGGAAGTCTATTTTTGAATTTTAGAAGAATTATGGAGATTGATTGGTCGTTACTGTTGAAGCTTGGAAAATACCTGAGTATNCCTGAGTATTGAAGTCAGCCTTCAGAGAACTGTAATAGATTTAGCAAACAGAATCTAGATAGGCACTGAAACCATGGCTTTGTTGTGGTCCCTCCCCTCCCATAAAATTTTATATGCATTTATTTAATGTGCCACTTTAAAAAAAAGGAAATAGACGTTGTATCAGATGAGTTATCCTCCCTCAGAGCATTAAATAACTAAATTTAGAATTTTCTTACAGGTGTATTATCTCAGATGTCCAATTCCCATGTCATTTATTTGCCATAAAGTCCACATACTCATGTGGATTAAAAATGGCTGTCAAGTGCTTTGAAAAAACAGAGACTTGAGAAGTGATAAGCATGCTTTCCTGAAATAATAACAATTACTAATATATATTCATGCATTGATCTGTCTTAAGTTTAGACGTCCATGACAGACTGTTGAACCCAAGAAAGAAAGTAGAGAAAACGGAGA
>NW_023182242.1:0-1158 GCF_002007445.2 Ailuropoda melanoleuca | reverse complement strand
ACTGATTCATCTTTTCCTTATTACAAGGTCTGTAGCTTAGTTTTGCTCTTGAGCCTTATTAGCTGGTTCTGCAAACTCTATGATCCTCATCAAATGTATAGTTTATGATCAACATTAATCATTTTATACTTTCTGCTCCTTAAATATAAATCAGTTTAGCAGTTCTGNTTTTTTTTTTTTTTATACTCTTTGGTTTATGTTTTGTTTCAGTGATGACAGTATGGGCTATCAATATCCCTTCACTCTACGAGTTGTGCAGAAAGATGGGAACTCCTGTGCCTGGTGCCCATGGTATAGGTAAAGTGATCTTCTGCAAAAGAAAAATTTTAGTAGAATTGCAACTTCAGATATTATATCTTTTTCATAAGGTTTCCAGTTTTTAGAAGTAATGTGGAATAATGAGAAACTTACAATAAACTTAGGAATTACTGATTCATCTTTTCCTTATTACAAGGTCTGTAGCTTAGTTTTGCTCTTGAGCCTTATTAGCTGGTTCTGCAAACTCTATGATCCTCATCAAATGTATAGTTTATGATCAACATTAATCATTTTATACTTTCTGCTCCTTAAATATAAATCAGTTTAGCAGTTCTGAGCCCAGGAGAACATAGTCTACTCACTAGACTTTCCTGGAAGTCTATTTTTGAATTTTAGAAGAATTATGGAGATTGATTGGTCATTACTGTTGAAGCTTGGAAAATACCTGAGTACTGAAGTCAGCCTTCAGAGAACTGTAATAGATTTAGCAAACAGAATCTAGATAGGCACTGAAACCATGGCTTTGTTGTGGTCCCTCCCCTCCCATAAAATTTTATATGCATTTATTTAATGTGCCACTTTAAAAAAAAGGAAATAGACGTTGTATCAGATGAGTTATCCTCCCTCAGAGCATTAAATAACTAAATTTAGAATTTTCTTACAGGTGTATTATCTCAGATGTCCAATTCCCATGTCATTTATTTGCCATAAAGTCCACATACTCATGTGGATTAAAAATGGCTGTCAAGTGCTTTGAAAAAACAGAGACTTGAGAAGTGATAAGCATGCTTTCCTGAAATAATAAGAATTACTAATATATATTCATGTGTTGATCTGTCTTAAGTTTAGACGTCCATGACAGACTGTTGAACCCAAGAAAGAAAGTAGAGAAAACGGAGA
>NW_023182241.1:0-590 GCF_002007445.2 Ailuropoda melanoleuca | reverse complement strand
AGTTGCATTTCTATACATGAACAATGAGACTGAAGAAAGAGGAATTAGGGAATCCCATTCCATTTACAATACTACCAAAAATCTTACATTATCTTGGAATTAACTTAACCAGAGAGGTAAAGGATCTATATTCTAGAAACCACAAAACACTAATGAAAGACACTGAAGAAGACACAAAAAGATGGAAAAACATTCCATGCTCATGGATCAGAAGAATAAACAACTTTATGGGGCGCCTGGGTGGCACAGCGGTTAAGCGTCTGCCTTCGGCCCAGGGCGTGATCCCGGCATTCTGGGATCGAGCCCCACATCAGGCTCTTCCGCTATGAGCCTGCTTCTTCCTCTCCCACTCCCCCTGNTCCTCTCCCACTCCCCCTGCTTGTGTTCCCTCTCTCGCTGGCTGTCTCTATCTCTGTCGAATAAATAAATAAAATCTTTAAAAAAAAAAAAAGAAGAATAAACAACTTTAGTTAAAATGTCTATGCTACCCAGAGCAATCTAAACTTTCAATGCCATCCCGATCAAAATACCAATGACATTTTTCAAAGAGCTGGAACAAACAGACCTTAAATTTGTGTGGAACCAGAAGA
>NW_023182240.1:0-926 GCF_002007445.2 Ailuropoda melanoleuca | reverse complement strand
GCTTAAAAGTCTTTAAGTTGACCACTGAAAAAGTATGTATAAATTGAAACCTTTAAAAAAATTTCTTATAAGTATGTTAAAATACTTTTCCCCCTAGATTAAGTTAGTTATAATTACAGCAATTCATTATATATAATTAATCAAAAAAGATGAGTACTATAAATTTTGATTACTGAACATTAGAAGGCATTGCTTTTTGGAGAAATTCACTGAGAAAGATAGCACCTTTTCAAGCTGTCCATGTATCCACAAGTGAGTATTGCTTATTGCTAAAATCAGGTTTCAGCCCCAGTTCTGTCCCTTTTTTCTCTTGCTCCTATTTGGAGATGGAAGCACTGAGAAACCTTATTTAACGTAAACAGATAGTTGGGAATGAAAGGTGTTCCGTTACAGCTTTGTCACAACAGTCTTTGAACTCTCTCAGAGTTCTAGACCAAAAATCAGACAGGGAGTCTGAAAATGAGTTTTCATTATCTGTAGCTAATAATTCAATGAGGCTCTCCTTCAGTTTTTTGAAGGCTAAGAACTGGAAACCACTTAAACAGGATTTGTTCCCCAATCATCAGTTACTCCCTTTCTCAAGATTGATCCCAACATATGAAACTGTCTCTGAGTGGCACCCCCGAGATTTTTATACTTTGGGGAAACAGGAAACACACCCTAGTAAACAGAATTTGCCCTTTCTTTTGTAAAGTAGGAGAATAGAGACCCATTTCTCAGGGAGATGCATTTTTTAGGGCAGAATCCCCATGGAAGTTGAGATCTGGCAAATGATTGCCTTAAAATAATCTGTGCTCAAGTACCAGTTAGAGAACTTTGGTGTAACCCTCAGAGTTATATCACCTGGAAGAAGGCAGCTGCAATGTAGTCAAAAGTAAAAATCTGCAGAAGGAAAACAATGTAAATTTATACTTTAAATGTATTTT
>NW_023182239.1:1414-1658 GCF_002007445.2 Ailuropoda melanoleuca | reverse complement strand
AACTGTGAAGGCTCTAGCTGAGACATTATCTTCAGCATGTAGTTAGCATAGGGACATGTCACCTTAATACAAGCCAGGTTAAGCTAGATCAAGGCTGAGTTTTAGTGCTTTTAAGACCTGGTTATTTCTGCTTCTCCCTTATTTCCACAGTTATTTATTTTCAGAAGTCCCAAGTGAATGTGTTGGGAATTTATTAGGGACCCTATTCAGTGGCAAGCCCTGCATGCCACATTTTTACTCCCCT
>NW_023182239.1:0-1192 GCF_002007445.2 Ailuropoda melanoleuca | reverse complement strand
GCCAGGTTAAGCTAGATCAAGGCTGAGTTTTAGTGCTTTTAAGACCTGGTTATTTCTGCTTCTCCCCTATTTCCACAGTTATTTATTTTCAGAAGTCCCAAGTGAATGTGTTGGGAATTTATTAGGGACCCTATTCAGTGGCAAGCCCTGCATGCCACATTTTTACTCCCCTATACACTATGACTGCTGAAAACTACATTTAAGTCTTCACTTCTTTACTACTGGATTCTCCATGGCTTTTCCGTACCTGCACTGCATATGAATCGGGAGTACCTAGAGGAGACATACAGTGCTCACTTACTTGATCTTTCTTTTCCAGAGAGATCTTGTTACTCAATCCTGGCTGTCTTAGCAGCCCTGGACTTCTGGATTTCACCTACCAGTCTTAAGAAATGAGGAGAAACTGTTTAGGTTTTCCGCCTCTTAGCAACCATTCTGCTCAGCTTCTCAGCTTCTCTTTCTCATCTTAGAAGTGGATATAGTGGATATAGCCTTGTAGTGAAGCGTGATATGGTTATCAGGTTCTCCTCAGTTGAGTTTCTCTTCTCCTGGGATCANTTTTCAAATACTGATTTACTTGCTAGTTTTTGAATGCTTTTAAATAGATGTTTGATTTTTGTTGTTTGTGTGCTTGTTTGATTAATTTCCAGCTTTTCTAGTTTTTTGTTTTGAGAGAACATTTCAGTCTGCTATAAGCTAGTCCACCATTACATGGGAATGAAAATTTACCTATTACTTTTTAATCTCTTGAAAACAATTCAACATGATATTTCCCCCTCTTTTTATCACTGTGCAGTTTATTTTCAGTTTGCTATATCAAAATCATGCTCTGAATTTTTCTTCTCTGCTCCGTGCCTGAGCAGGTCCTTCAAACTGTATTACCCACACTCCCTTGCTGTCTGGCTTCCTATTGGGTTTAGAGAGTGGGGAGCACGAACAGGGAGGGCTGAAGCACTCACTCCCTTTTTTCATGGAAAGCAGTCTCAACCTTTGGCCACAAGTTCTGTGGGGAGGCTGCTCTTACATAGGTCCAGCTTCCATTTGGTTACTGTTATCTGCCCCTTTCGTGTACTTTAGGCCTAAGGGTAGGTGATGGGTTTCTTGCTATGGCCTAAAACTCGGTTTAGCTTGACCTTGGTTATTCCCTTAATCCTACCAATTACCCTTTTAATAGCCCCTTAGTTAAGGTTTT
>NW_023182238.1:0-718 GCF_002007445.2 Ailuropoda melanoleuca | reverse complement strand
TCAGGCTGGTCTGGTACCTATCCAGCTCGACTCAGGGGACCGGCTGAAAAAGGGGTCCCCTTCTCCTCCGCCATCTTCTCAAAGTTGAATATTTTGATAACAACATTGGTTTCATTTTTTTCATTTTTTTATTTCCTTTTTTAATAAAATGTATGTTACCATACGCATTTAAATATTTTAAATTTTTAAAATACTTTAAATTAGTCTGAAAAAGGCTTTATAGACTTCCCCAAGCTGCAAGGATCTATGGCACAATAATCAGTTAAAGAAATTCTGTCCAGGATTATCATAAGGAAGGACGGCTGTAAATCTGGGGTAAACTCATCAAATTACATTTGGGACAAGAGCCTTTTCTCTCTCGTGTCACCTTAGATTCTACTGTGATCACCTGGGAATCAGGAGCCCAAATTCCAGTCCTAGATTAGCACTGTTTGTCAGCAAATTACTTCTGAGTCTCATTCCCTCACCTGCCATGTGACTGGGCTGGTAAAACAATTGCTAATGGCCCTTNGCCATGTGACTGGGCTGGTAAAACAATTGCTAATGGCCCTTAAAACATAAACCATTCCATTTTCCTGACCAAAATTCTGATAGCGAGACAGTTCCTGTAAATTCTCACAAAGGCTCCTGCTTTGGAGGTATTCAAATGAGGACAGTGCACAGATTTTTTTCCTACTAAGAAGAAATGTCTCCCTGCTATAGAGTAAAGCTTACTAAA
>NW_023182237.1:0-2890 GCF_002007445.2 Ailuropoda melanoleuca | reverse complement strand
AAAAATAACCAAAATAACCATTCCCCAACCACAAAAATAACCAGCTCCATGAGAGGAGGGACCGTGCCTGTTTCGCCANCTCGCCGGGCGTCCTCTCCTGAGTTCAACAAGTATTTGTCGAGTGAATGAATATGCAGCAAATTACGTGAGAAAGTGCTATTGCGAAGACAGTACATGTCACTATTAAACCACTTCTGGGAGCTCTCTTCTGGGACTGTCTAGTGTGAATGGAAATCTCTTGTGGGACCCATGATAAAGAAGATCTGGTTACTAGGTTCCCAGGCCTCGCTGAATATCAGCCTCACAGGTGGTGATGCTGCAGGAGCCATGGGTGTGAGAGCCAGAGAGCTCTGAGTTCAAAACCAAGCTCTGGCATTTATCAGGGATGGGGGCTGGGAGGGGAGACCTTGGATGGGCTCTCGGCAGAGACAGGTGAGCTGAGGCCTGCAGAACAGGAGGAGCCAACAAGGGAAGGTTGGGGGTTTCTTAGTTTGGCTTCCCCTAGCAGCAGAGCATGAGACAGAGATTAAAGGTATGAGAAGTTTATTTGGGAGGGTCCTGGGGAAGGGAGACAGGGAAGGCGAGCCAAGAAAATGAGTGTTGCATCCAGACTTATCCCCATCCAGAGGGTCAGGGAGTTGGGCTGGTGGTCCGCCAACCCCTCCTCATCTGCATTAGGGTATGGGGAGCGTGGTCTTAGCTGCCGCCACTTAGGCAACACTGGGTGACTGCAGCAGAACCTTGGGATAAATAGGTCCTGGCAGCTAGAGGTGGAAAGGCCGTGTGCACCCATGGGGAACGAGCAAGGGGATCTAAGTAGGGAAGATAGCATCTGCCATGAGGGGCAAGAGGGCTTCGTGCCAGAGGGCCTGTCGAAGCGAAAGCCCTGAAGGAAAGAGCTCCCTGGGTTCCAGGTTAGTGGCCCGAACACTAGGAAGGGTGGGGAGGCGGGGAGGAGGTGAGGCCATGGTAAATATTTCCAGCTGGCTCTAAAAACAAAAAACAAAAAACAAAAAAAAAAACCCAAAAACAAACCAACAAAACCCCCCAAAGCCCTGATCTGTGGTGTTTGCCAATTCCCATGGTGCAAATGTTCGCATCGTGGCTGACTTCACAGTACCAAGGTGGACCCCAAATGCAGAGTTGGAAAGAGAGGCGTGTGTTTGGCTTTCAAAAGCCCGCTGAAGCCGGCTGGAGCACACGTAATACAGAGGAAAGGTAAGGAGTTGGACAGGATGATGGAAAGTCTTCTGAAGGGCTTTAGGCAGAGGACAGAAAAGATGATCTAATTTATGTTTGTCAATGAGCCGTGAGGCTGGGAAAATGACCTGATCCACAGCGTCAAGACCCCTGTGCTTAGAACCTCGGCAGTGGGCGCCCGCACACACCCTGGTTCTGAGAAGCTTGGTTGCAGAGAGAAGATACGGAAAATCCATCGTCAGACCTTTTCCTGCTGGGCTGAGACCCATTCTTGCATTTAGATAACATTAAAGGTCTTCCATAAATTAACAAAACACAAGGGGCTGCAGAAAAGCTGATGCGCCATTTCACCGCGGGCAGCGTGCTCCTTTCCCAAAGGGTCCCCCTCGCCCCAGTAAGTGGAAGCTGTAACGCAAGCTTGCGGACTTTTGTCAGTTTAAGTTAGACCTTTAACACCCCTTGAATATATTTTTCTGTAAGTAAGAGAATAATGGCAGAGAAATGAAGCTATCTGTCACATAAACGCCCGCCTAGAAGGAGTAGGAGTCTAATAGTGGGGGGAGGGGGCTACCAGGATACCTGTACAAATGAAAATTGATTTTCTTGAGAATTCTTCGCCTGGTGAAATAAATTAAATCTGCATTTACTTCTATTTGTTTAAAAACCTCTTTGTTAAAATAAGTGCAGCAATAGAGAGACATAATCTAATAAATTAAGGGAAGATAAATTTTACCTAATAAGATTCTGCACAGAGAATACGCAAAGAGGGGACCCACAGGAGAAAGGCTCATGGAAGCCATTTAAATGATTGGACTAATTCTCTTTGTAATGGTAAACCTGACAAACAGATATGTTCAGGCCTCCTCAAGCTTGTTTTATTTTATTTTTTCCAAATCAGGTTTATTATTATTTTAATTGGGGAAAAATAATCCACTGAGTTTCCACTTAGCCTGAAGAAATACAAATGAACTAGGTCTTAAAATTTAATGCAGNATACAAATGAACTACGTCTTAAAATTTAATGCAGGTTGAATGGTGCGCCACGAGGAGCAATCTTTAATGAGAGGAAACTGCATTACCAGCCTTACATGAGAACACACAAAATGAAGCCCCGTCATCCACCCTGAGCACACCACCCTGCCTCTCAGATTTTCTCTGTCTCTCCCAATACAAGGGAAATTTAGAAAGCAGAGAGTTTCTGGAGAGTCAGCAAGGACCGAGCCCTTGCTACTGAGTATACCCCGGGGTGGTCCTGGTGGGCGATCAGGCAGTGATGCTTATGGGCTGCATTTCTTAATGCCCTAGGTTCCTGTAGCAGGGGACTTGCTGGAAAAATGAAGTTGCTGTCACTGTAGCTGCTCGAAGCCATCTGGGAATAAAGAACAACACATGAAGGGCGGCCAGCTCTGCGTTCAAAATATTTTTTCTTAATGTCGATGTTTATCACTATGAACTTCCCTCTTAGAACTGCTTTTCCTGCATCCCATACATTTTGATATGTTATATTTCCATTTTCATTTGTCTCAAGATATTTTTGAATTNTAATTTCCCTTTTGATTTTTCTTTCACTCATTGGTTGTTCTGGAGTATGTCGTTTGATTTGCACACACTGGTGAAGTTTCCAGTTTTCTTCTTGTAATTGATTACTAGTTTCATATCATTTTGCTTAGAAAAGATGCTTGGTATGACC
>NW_023182236.1:0-2215 GCF_002007445.2 Ailuropoda melanoleuca | reverse complement strand
AAAAAAAAATATTTGGGAAAATCATGAGGTATTGTTAGATGCAATGGATAATAATTTTATGCACATATAAATTTGAGGCTAATATGTATACAGGTGAAAAATTTAGTCTCATCCAGAGTTTACTGAAAAATATTAAATCTTATAAATTAAGTTTATGTGCTCCATTAGAATCTAAACATTTTTCTTAGATGTGAAGCGACTATGTGTAACTTTTCTAGCATTTTAATTCTTATCATAATTCATCCTAAAAGAGACTTTCTTTTAATTATGTTATTACTGAAATATTAAACAATACACGAAGTGAGAAAGAATAGAATGAATATAACCATGACTTAGAATGTACCCATGACTGAGTTTTAGTAAGACACTGATCANCATGACTTAGAATGTACCCATGACTGAGTTTTAGTAAGACACTGATCATTCAGTTTCAGTCTGAACAAGTCTGTACTGAATATTTAATAATGCATGATAGTTTTTTTCTCAGAAGTTTTTATATATCCATTTGCATTTATCTTCTCCAAATCCTATGGGGTAGATATTATTATGCTCTGTATCTAATGGGGAACATGAAAGTAAGTACAAAGAAGTGAACCACTAAAGGATAAACAGTGAATCTTTCAGAATCTGAATCTGGCATCTGGCCCTCTAATTACAGGTCTAAAGCACCAAAGAGAAAAAGTCAGATCTTTTTGTGAGATCAAGGATGGAGCAGGAGGGTGAGGACAGAGGTTAATGTGATGAGGGAGTAAGACCATCTTGCCATTCAAATATCCTTCCCTGAGAAAGAGATAGTGAGTCAGGAGGGGGATACATATTCTTGGGTTTCAGGGTTCAAAACTGTTTCCTCCAAAAGTGACTTGCAAAGATGGTAACTATGGTAGATGGTTGTTTTGTTAGACTGTTATAAAACTGATAGGGAAAAACAGAGTAAGACGATCTTCTTAAAGATGCATCTAAAATGTGTCTGAACTATAAATTATCCTGTATAGTACTAAAATAGATATGTTATTTTTTTATTTTTTAAAGATTTTATTTATTTATTTGATAGAGAGCAAGCACAAGTAGGCAGAGCGGCAGTCAGAGGGACAGGAGAAGCAAGCTCCCTGCTGAGCAGAGACCGCCCTCCCCCAACACAGGGCTCAATCCCAGGACCCTGGGATCGTGACCTGAGCTGAAGGCAGATGCCTAGCCAACTGAGCCACCCAGGTGCCCTAGATATTTGTTTTTAGCTAACAGTTGCAAGGTGTCAAATAAGATTTTGTTGTTTTAATGACTATGTTTATACATTGATTTTTAATAAGAAAAATGATTTCCCTTAAATTGGAAAATTCCACATAACACAGTAATAAGCCTTTAATGGGTCAGAGACCAAGTGAATTGTGGAAAAATAGTTCTAATGCTCGACCTCTTCATTGGGACCATTTTTTTTTTCATGAGGTTAGAAGTTCAAATACTTGACTTTTTGTATGCTTAGCTTATCTTCTGATTTACGTCATAAAACTAACAGTGGATCTTGGAATTACAGAAGTTGATCTTTCTTTCTTTTTTTTTCTTTTTCTTTTCCACTGCTCTCTATTGATCTAGACTGACAAATTCATTGGATTTTATGGTGGAGAATGACCTTACAATTTTCTTCTTTTCTGATAGTCTTGGGCAAGACCAAGACTGTACCAGCTGAACATCTCCAATGCTGAGAAACTTATCATGTACAAAAATTAGTATATACTGCTCATTAAGAGAAAAGACTCCAAAGCCAGATTTTTGAGTTTGAGTCTCAGTTCTGCCATTTACTATACCTCATAAAATTATGATTTAATGTACTTAATACAAGTTATTCAGAATAGGGTGTCACATAATAAAGGCCATAAATATAATAGTAATATATATATTACTATTATATCCCAAGGCCACTCATTTCATTTCTGAATTGATATACTTTTAAATACTTACAATATATCTTTAATTTAGGATATGATTTGGCAAAATTTTCTTATCAGGGGCCAAGTAGTAAATGTTGTCAGTTTAGCAAACTACAGGGTTTCTGTTGTCACTACTCAACACTACCATACAAGCACAAAAGCAGTCTTTGATGGTACATAAATGAATGGGTGTGGCTGTGTTTGAATACGATTTTATTTACAAAAACAGGTGATGGGTCAGAATCAGCTCACAGGCCATAGTCTGCCAAATTATTTTTTAAAAGATTATTTCA
>NW_023182235.1:0-2254 GCF_002007445.2 Ailuropoda melanoleuca | reverse complement strand
GTTATCCTTTGGCAAAATGCTAGATTCTTGGGTTAAATACAACCATCAGTTGAATTTCATGCTGCTTCTTCCTATAGCAGATGAATTTATTCTGCATTTTCCATGGTCATAACACCAGACTGTCTCTCATTGTGACAACTAATATAACACAATTATTTTGAGAGTACTAATTAAAAAAATGTTTGAATTTAAGTTTGTGGGTGATTTTATCTGATTGAGGTTGGAGGTACTGCATGGGGCAAGGCTTTCTCCAGGCTGCTAATTTCATTTACATTTTTACCACAAGGTGTATCATGTTCTAATGGAGAGAGCATGGCTTTGTGGTCAGACTGATTTGCGTTTGAATCCTGGCTCTGCCAATTGCTAGTCATGTGACCTTTAGGAATTTATTTCCCCTTTCATTTCTTGGAGACTTTGCTTTCCCCATCTGTAAAATGTATCTGAGAAACTCACCATCTGAGAACAATTGTATGTAAATTGCCTAGCACAGGTCTGAGCCTTGAGACAGTGAGGGTTGTATGGGGCTTGTTTAGGATCTCTACAATCTAATGCTCCATTCAGACAGGAAATCGTTTTTCTATGATGGATTAAGCATGGATTATCAGAAACTTCTGTTCCTTTGAGAAGCCTATCCTCTCAATCTTGCCTTTCTTTTAAAAATGGCTATTTTGGGGGCACCTGGGTGGCTCAGTTGGTTAAATGTCTGACTCCTGATTTCAGCTCAGGTCATGATCTTGGAGTCATGAGCTCGAGCCCCATGTTGTGCTCCATGCTCAGTGCAGAGGGTGCCTGGGATTCTCTCTCTCCCTCTCCACCTCCCTCTGCATACGTGCGGTCTTGCTCTCTCCCTAAAATCAATCAATCTTTTAAAAATGGCTACTCCAGTCATCCATGAATTCATTTTTGAAATGAAAATAATGAAGATATCATTAAATAGTATGGTTGCTCCATTGTTAGTGCTGTAAGTAAAATTCCCCTCAATTTATTTCATAGTCTACTGGCTGGTAATGTGATTCTGTGAAAAATGGGTGNTCTGTGATAAATGGGTTTGACCATTTATGCATCAAATTTTCTCAATAAAATCATTGCCAATATTAGTTATTGAATATTTTAGAATAAATATTAGCTTAGTATTTGGTAGTCAAATTGATTCCAGACAGCTAAAGGGTTGGTATATTCATTAATAGGAAGCTGAATCTAAATAAGAATTTAAAATTAATCCTCTGATTTGATACTTCACCCATTTCATCTTTAAACATTGCTAGCTGTATTTTTATTTTTGAAATATTTCTGATTCAAAGCAATTTTTCAAATTTTTATGAAATTAATCTTTTTTTTAATTTAAAGGGCCAAACTGACATAAAAACATTGAATTTTTCCATTTTTCACAATGTGAGCAGAGGGGGATTTTAGGCCGTTCTATTTTTTTTTTCTATGGTGCTTTAAAAATTCAAACCAACTGGAATTTTAAAAAGTGTATAAAATTCATGAATACGTACAGAATTATATTTTTAGTAAGCTTTACTCTATAGCAGGGAGACATTTCTTCTTAGTAGGAAAAAAATCTGTGCACTGTCCTCACTTGAATGCCTCCAAAGCAGGAGGNGACATTTCTTCTTAGTAGGAAAAAAATCTGTGCACTGTCCTCATTTGAATACCTCCAAAGCAGGAGCCTTTGTGAGAATTTACAGGAACTGTCTCGCTATCAGAATTTTGGTCAGGAAAATGGAATGGTTTATGTTTTAAGGGCCATTAGCAATTGTTTTACCAGCCCAGTCACATGGCAGGTGAGGGAATGAGACTCAGAAGTAATTTGCTGACAAACAGTGCTAATCTAGGACTGGAATTTGGGCTCCTGATTCCCAGGTGATCACAGTAGAATCTAAGGTGACACGAGAGAGAAAAGGCTCTTGTCCCAAATGTAATTTGATGAGTTTACCCCAGATTTACAGCCGTCCTTCCTTATGATAATCCTGGACAGAATTTCTTTAACTGATTATTGTGCCATAGATCCTTGCAGCTTGGGGAAGTCTATAAAGCCTTTTTCAGACTAATTTAAAGTATTTTAAAAATTTAAAATATTTAAATGCGTATGGTAACATACATTTTATTAAAAAAGGAAATAAAAAAATGAAAAAAATGAAACCAATGTTGTTATCAAAATATTCAACTTTGAGAAGATGGCGGAGGAGAAGGGGACCCCTTTTTCAGCCGGTCCCCTGAGTCGAGCTGGATAGGTACCAGACCAGCCTGA
>NW_023182234.1:0-2020 GCF_002007445.2 Ailuropoda melanoleuca | reverse complement strand
GAATGCACAATGAGCCCAACTGTCTGTTTCCACAGGTTATAAAATGAACCTTCTAAAGCTATGGTGGGGGGTAGAAAAAGACCCAGTGGAGCATCAAAGAAAGTCAAATTCCCACACATCTCCCATGTAAAAAAGTTTTTTTGTTTTTTTTTCTTCTGTCAGTGCTATCAGGCATCCTCAGACACTCCATTCTCACCTAAAATTTTGGTGATACAGGTAGATAGAAATAGAAAGTATAGGAAAATGGGGAAAAGGAAGAAAGAAATTACACCTCAGAAAAGGTTAAATCACAAACCAGAATTAAAGGATACAAGAAATCTACCCCAATTGTAAGCATGTGTGATGGGCAGTGTAGAAAATGTAAAAGTTCAGACAGAGAATGTAGTAATTTCAAGCAAAGCATGGATATAACAAAAGCATTTTCCATAAAAAGGATAAGGGAGGCCTGTGATCCAGTTCTCCAAATTANGATCAAAATACCAATGACATTTTTCAAAGAACTGGAACAAACAGCCCTTAAATTTGTGTGGAACCAGAAAGGCCCCCGAATCGCCAAGGAATTGTTGAAAAGGAAGAACAAAGCGGGGGGCATCACTTTGCCGGATTTCAAGCTGTACTACAAAGCTGTGATCACAAAGACAGCATGGTACTGGCACAAAAACAGATACATAGACCAATGGAACAGATTAGAGAACCCAGAAATGGACCCTCGGCTCTTTGGGCAACTAATCTTTGATAAAGCAGGANTGGAAAAAAGACTGTCTCTTCAATAAATGGTGCTGGGAAAATTGGACAGCTACATGCAAAAGAATGAAACTTGACCACTCTCTCACATCATACACAAAGTTAAACTTCAAGTGGATGGAAGACCTTGATGTGAGACAGAAATCTATCAAAATCATAGAGGAGAACATAGGCTGCAACCTCTTTGACATTGGCCACGGCAACTTCTTTCATGACACATCTCCAAAGGCAAGAGAAACAAAAGAAAAAATGAACTTGTGGGACTTCATCAAGATAAAAATCTTCTTCACAGCCAAGGAAACAGTAAAAAAAACTAAGAGACAGCCCACGGAATGGGAGAATATATTTGCAAAGGACACCACAGATAAAGGACTGGTATCCAAGATCTACAAAGAACTTCTCAAACTCAATACACGAGAAACAAATAAACAAATCATAAAATGGGCAGAAGATATGAACAGACACTTTTCCAATGAAGACATACAAATGGCTAACAGACACATGAAAAAATGTTCAAAATCATTAGCCATCAGGGAAATTCAAATCAAAACCACACTGAGATACCACCTTACGCCAGTTAGAATGGCAAAGATAGACAAGGCAAGAAACAACAATTGTTGGAGAGGATGTGGAGAAAGGGGATCCCTCCTACATTGTTGGTGGGAATGCAAGTTGGTACAGCCACTTTGGAAAACAGTGTGGAGGTCTCTTAAAAAGTTAAAAATAGAGCTACCTTATGATCCAGCAATTGTACTATTGGATATTTACCCCAAAGATACAGATGTAGTGAAGAGAAGGGCCATATGCACCCCAATGTTCATAGTAGCACTGTCCACAATAGTTAAATTGTGCAAAGAGATGAGATGCCCTTCAACAGATGACTGGATTAAGAAGCTGTGGTCCATATATACAATGGAATATTACTCAGCTATCAGAAAGAACGAATTCTCAACATTTGCTGCAACATGGACGGCACTGGAGGAGATAATGCTAAGTGAAATAAGTCAAGCAGAGAAAGACAATTATCATATGATTTCTCTCATCTATGGAACATAAGAACTAGGAGGATCGGTAGGGGAAGAAAGGGATAAAGAAAAGGGGGGTAATCAGANGGGGGGGTAAACAGAAGGGGGAATGAACTATGAGAGACTATGGACTCTGGGAAACAAACTGAGGGCTTCAGAAGGGAGGGGGTGGGGGACTGCGATAGGCCGGTGATGGGTATTAAGGAGGGCACATATTGCATGGTGCGCTGGGTGTTATACGCAAATAATGA
>NW_023182233.1:0-562 GCF_002007445.2 Ailuropoda melanoleuca | reverse complement strand
ACATCTAACTACTTATAGGATGTCCCACAGAGACTTTAAACTTTCTGTTTCTAGGATTTTGAGTACTTTCTGTACCTCATAAAAGTGGAATCATACAGTATTTTTNTGTACCTCATAAAAGTGGAATCATACAGTATTTTTCTTTTTGTGTCTGGATTATTTCACCTAGCATAATATCCTCAAGGTTCATCCATGTTGCGACCTGTGTCAGATTTTTCTTTTTTAAGACCGTATAATATTCCATTATATGTATATACACACACATTTTGCTTATCCAGTCATCCATCCATGAACTGTTATGTTGCTTTCATGTTTTAGCTATCGTGAATAGTGCTGTACGAATATGGATATACAAGCAAATATCCCCGTGAAACCTTAATTTCAGTTATTTTGAGTATATATTCAGAGGTACAATTGCTGGATCATATAATAACTCAGATCTTTTGAGGAACTGGTATGCTGTTTTTCATAGCAGCTGGACAATTTTACAGCCATTTTACATTCCCATCATCAGTGTTCTGGGTTCCAATTTCTCTGCCTCCTTGTTATTATTTTTATTTTT
>NW_023182232.1:0-2000 GCF_002007445.2 Ailuropoda melanoleuca | reverse complement strand
ACACGACACCCAGATTCACACAAAGCCACATACATATTTTAAACACACACGCACATGAAAACAGTGTGTAGGAACAGAGAAACCAGAACAGAGAGTTTTAAGAGTCCCATATGTAAACGGGAACTTGGTAAGTCAACAGGGAAGACTGACTGCGAGACAGTTTGGGGAAAACTGGCTCATTGTTGGAAAACTCGAGCTGTCTCCTGTCTTTATCTCACATAACAATAGTTTCAGCAAGTAACAGAAGAAAATAACGGGATATCTTTTTCGCGCAGGGACGTGAAATGATCCTAAAGCCACAACATTTCAGGGTGAAAATGTATGGGAGTTGATAATACCAAGTTGAGCACATCCGTGCACTCAAGTTCACAACAGAGAAAGCGGCCGTACTTACGAGCGCTCTCAGAGAATGACACCTGCAGTCTCTAAAACCTGCAAGGATTCAGGCACCAGCAAATCAAGAAGGGACAGACAGGAGACCTACATGAAAAGGGGGCAGCCACTGTGAGCAGGTGGTCCAAGAAGGGGAGCCCTGGGGGTGGCTGGTAAATGAACTAATATCAAGCTCACTGTCAGTGAAATGTAAGTTCAAACATCAGCACAATTCACTCTGCAACCATCAGGTTGGCAAAAATGAGAGTGCATGACAGCAATCATCAGTGAGGGAATGAGGAAACGGGACCCTTCCTGTCCCACAGCAGAAGTGAGGCCTGACGCAGCCATCCGGGGAGGGAAGCAGACGAGCGTCAGTGGAGCTAAGCATGCACATGTCCTAGGACCCAGCAATCCCACTCCTAGAACATCCCAGAAAAATCCTGANGCTAAGCATGCACATGTCCTAGGACCCAGCAATCCCACTCCTGGAACATTCCAGAAAAATCCTGAGCCGAGTGCAACAGGAACAGGCATGAGGATGTTGGACACAGCATTTCTACGATCCTGGGACTGAAGAACCACTTATGTACATTGTAAAATCGAGACCAACAAACTACTTTTCCATATGGCCACCTGCAAATATCCTTTAAGAAAACCACACGCTGAGTGAAGAAAAACAGCATAAATTTTAAATCACAACATTTGTGTAAATTAAAAACACTTCTGGGCACCCACCTGTCTGGAGACATGGCTAGATGCCCAAGGATATACGTTAGACAGCCTTGGACAGATGGCGGCAGCGGGGCTGGGATGGGGATAGAGATGGAAACACACATCCGTGTTTAATCTGGTTTTAAACGGCCTGATGGGGGCGCTGGGTGGCTCAGTCGTTAAGCGTCTGCCTTTGGCTCAGGGCGTAATCCCGGCGTTCTGGGATGGAGCCCCGCATCAGGCTCCTCTGCTGGGAGCCTGCTTCTTCCTCTCCCACTCCCCCTGCTTGTGTTCCCTCTCTCACTGGCTGTCTCTCTGTCAAATAAATAAATAAAATCTTTAATAAAATAAAAAAATAAATGGACTGATGGTCATCGTGGGCTGCAAAGTGAGGGGTGGAGTTAAACCTATTTGCATCCACGGTGCCATTCTAAAAAGTTAATTCACAGGATTTGAGCAGTATCAGGAATTGATGCAATGAATACATGTACAGAAAGCCTTTGATGAGAGTCAATACTTCTTCATGATTAAAAAAATAAACTCAGAACACAAGAGAACCTCTTAACTTGACAAAGGCACTTAGAACAACATCGGGTATGTCATGGTGGGGGTGGCAGAGTCAGCGGGCTGGGAGCAAGGGGAGCGGGTCAAGCCTGGTAGTCATGTTTCTTGCAAACAAAACCCAGGTGAGAGCCCCAAAGCAGGAAGGTTGCAGTGTGGGACCCCAGAACTCCCTCAGGGCCCCAGAAACACAGAATCTTATGCTGATCTATCTTCCCTCCACAGGATGAACAAGACTCTGATACCTGCCTGGTTCCGGACATCCACTCAAAAAAGCCCGACAGTAGACACAACAGACACAGCTCACATGGTGCTGAGCTCCCTTGCCACTTTCACCTGCGTGTGCGGCATGA
>NW_023182231.1:6444-6689 GCF_002007445.2 Ailuropoda melanoleuca | reverse complement strand
GTTAAACCCAATAAAACCCAGCTGGGGATGTACTTGGTCTAAGGGAGTATAAAGACTATATAGGAATTGTAAGAATTAGCTGGCATTTATCAGCAGGAGCCTGCAAAGTCCTCCTTGGATTAGATTTTAAGTGTGCTTGGATTGGAGTTAAGATGGCGGAGGAGTAGGGGACCCCTTTTTCAGCCGGTCCCGAGTTGAGCTGGATAGATACCAGACCAGCAGGAACATCCACGGAATCAGCCTGA
>NW_023182231.1:0-814 GCF_002007445.2 Ailuropoda melanoleuca | reverse complement strand
ACTGAAGACTTCAGAGGGGAGGGGGGTGGGGGAATGGGATAGAATGGTGATGGGTAGTAAGGAGGGCACGTATTGCATGGTGCACTGGGTGTTTTATGCAACTAATGAAGCATCGAACTTTGCATTGGAATCCGGGGATGTACTATATGGTGACTAACATAATATAACATAATAAAAAAAAAAGATTTTAAGTGTACTTGGTCAAGACTGCCAGAATGTAAAACTGAGCAAGCAAGAATTCATTGACTTGAAGAGATAGGGCATTTTCTTGGGACATAGGATTAATACTCTACCAAGGACACCATCAGATGGAGGAAAGTTATTGGTGGAGTGGTTCTTAGAAGCCAGGAGGAAAAAATGATAGTCAACTCTAAGTGAAGTAGAAATGCCTGAGGTACCCCGGCGGATGATAGAGAAAGGAATTAAGAGTCTAAGAGAAGCGGGAATGCTGGAACAGATATATTATGTAAGGACAAAAGACTCGCCAAATAATTATAATTCACTAGAGGATCCAGAGAATATACAATCCAGAGAATATACAACCATCAAATCCTTCAGGAATGTGTGGTGATAGAGGTTCCATTCTTGGGATCTTCCCTATAGTCCAGGGAAGTAGCTGTAGAAGAGGAAATCAGTGAGCTGCTGGCATTAACATTCTTGGGATGATATGGGGCCTCAAAGTAATAGATGTTATAAATAGTATGTAATTGCCAGGAACCAAGAGACAGTAATTACTGTAACCACCAGTAAGGTCAGGGTAGCAGATGAGGGGATTGCCCTGCAGAAAGTTGTGAAGATGATTAATAGCCCATGA
>NW_023182230.1:595-834 GCF_002007445.2 Ailuropoda melanoleuca | reverse complement strand
TTTCAATTCATGAAATCTGTAGGGAGACCACTGAAATTTTTAACAATATAAAGATATGTCAATAGAAAGGATAGTAATAACTAGTCTTTCGTATAAGAGTAAAAAGATGGACTAAAAAACATAGCCGAGTTTAAGTCTCTAGAACATGAATTTAAAAAGCTTTTGAATTATTGAGGATTTTTCAGTTACTGGTAAGGAATACCTCATCTCAGAATAATGCAAGAAAGGAGAAAAAAAAA
>NW_023182230.1:0-569 GCF_002007445.2 Ailuropoda melanoleuca | reverse complement strand
TCATGCAATAGAAAATTGCAGTGCATTACTAAAGCTAGCCTGTAAGTGGTCCTGACTCAAGATTTATGCAGCTCTAGGCAGTGTTTTCCTCTCACTGACAATACAACCAAATTATTCTCTTTCCTTGTGCTACAGGCCTCAGAAGCTCCAGAGGTATATATTTCCAAGTTCAAGTCCAATGGAAAAGATATCACTTTCTTGTTTGCTTAAGTAAAACATCAATAGTTAGTTTGATGGGACCTTACTGAGTCATCAGACTTTGAGCCACTGTCTTCTATGAGGATATGGTCAGATGCCCACCTGTGTTCTGTGGTGCTAACATGTAGTTTGAGAATTGGGAAGATGTGTTTCTGCAATGAGAAACAAGGCAAAGGACAATGGTTGCTAAGGTGATTAAAAATTCAAAAAATACTCCTGCACATTAGGATTAATAAAGGATGTAAGAACAAAAGCATAATGAAATGTAGTTCGAATAGATTTCTTTCTTCCAACCACATTTTTACAGTTTCAAGTATGCCCAACACCTGTTTTTTTTTTTTCTATTCTCCATGGCTTTGAAATGGCAGATG
>NW_023182229.1:0-1930 GCF_002007445.2 Ailuropoda melanoleuca | reverse complement strand
AAAGATCGCAATGTTCAAAAAACAATAGTGTTTAAGGAAATTGTAAGTGAACTAATGCAATAAATCTTGCAGAGAAGATAAAGTCTTTCAACACGAAGAGACTTGCAGAAAAGCATTTAAAATATGACTGCCTTTATAAAAGGAGCTCTATACTAATTTAGAGGTTTAAAATATCAATTGCGTGCTTACTAAGCTATTTCTTTATGTCACAAGTGTTTAAAAGTTTTAGAGAAGACTGATCAGATGACATGATGGGGATCGGGGACACGTGACAAAAGACACGTGTTGCTTTCCTTTCTTTTAGCTCTCATTTGAAGCCAAGGACACACAATGTTAAAGAAAAACTACACAGCAGTGAGTGAGTTCATTCTGCTGGGACTGACGGATCGAGCTGAGGTGCAGCCTGTCCTTTTTGTGGTCTTCCTAGGGCTGTACCTTATCACAGTGATCGGCAACGTGGGCATGATCCTGTTAATCAGAAGTGACTCCAAACTTCACACTCCAATGTACTTCTTCCTCAGTCACCTCTCCTTTGTGGATCTCTGCTACGCCACCAATGTCTCTCCACAGATGCTGGTTCATTTCTTATCCAAGAGAAAATCCATTTCCTTCCTGGGTTGCCTTATACAATTCCACTTCTTCATTGCCCTGGTGATCACTGATTATTATATGCTCACAGTGATGGCCTATGACCGCTGTATGGCCATCTGCAAACCCTTGGTGTATAGCAGCAAGATGTCCCGATGCGTCTGCCTCTCTCTCGTTGCCACCCCTTATATTTATGGCTTTGCAAACGGTCTGGCACAGACCATCTTGATGTTTCGCCTCTCCTTCTGTGGACCCAATGAAATCAACCACTTTTACTGTGCGGACCCACCTCTCATAGTCCTTGCCTGCTCAGATACTTACGTTAAAGAAGCTTCCATGTTTGCGGTGGCTGGTTTCAATCTCACCTGTTCTCTGGCCATCATTCTCATCTCCTACATTTTCATTTTCTCGGCCGTTCTGCGCATCCGCTCTGCTGAGGGCAGGCGGAAAGCCTTCTCCACCTGCGGGTCCCATTTGACGGCTGTCACCATCTTCTATGGGACATTGTTCTGCATGTACCTAAGACCCCCTTCTGAGACATCTGTAGAACAGGGGAAAATTGTAGCAGTGTTTTATATCTTTGTGAGTCCTATGTTAAACCCTGTGATCTATAGCCTGCGGAACAATGATGTTAAGAGTGCAATCAGGAAAGTTTTCCAAAAGAAGTTGTTAAATTAAATAGACACTTTGGTCATGGGTATGTAGTATATCTTATTATCTGAGCAATTAATGAGCATTTAAAATTAGCAAGTCACTTTCTGTCATTACGTGTTTTTTGTCTTTCATAATTTGTCTGTGAGACTTAGAAGATATCAAAATATTTGCTAGCATTTAAAGTGCCATCTCAGTGAATAATAATAATAATAATTAATAATAATGAACATTGCATAGAAATTGAAAGACAAGACTGAGGTCACTGCTATTGCTCTACTTATCAACAAACTACAACATGTTCTATCAATAAATTTGTACTGGTACAAAGCTACAAAAGACAGAGTTCCTGAATGATGCTATGTCAATGATCATTGGTTCGATTTTTATAGTGCTTAATAATCTTCAAACTAATATCCAGAAACTTCTCAACCATAAGCATTTTTTTTTTTTTGGCCTTTATACAGATGATGTAGTAATGAAGATCTTTAGGTATCTCAGATTACTCTAAGAAATACCTTTACGGTCATAATATTGATTCGATGGAATCCTCATTCATAAGGGTTTTGATGGAATGGTATACTTTACTTAGAAGTTTTTTTTTTTTTTAATCAATATTTACCTTCATCATAAAACTGGCTTTGTGGTTTCACTTGTTAATTTTTAGTTAAGAACTATTTCCAACATACGT
>NW_023182227.1:695-1128 GCF_002007445.2 Ailuropoda melanoleuca | reverse complement strand
GGCGAGTCCGTCAGAAACAACACCGTGCAGAGCCAGTCTTTGCACTCTCAACAGCCTTCGTGACTAGGGATCCATGAGGGAAAGTGGTCGTGGAAGCCTGAAGAGCGTGCCGACTAGTGGTCTCTGAGACACCACACTTCAGGGAAATATCAACGAACATGATCTCTCATGAGTAAGGGAGCATGAGTGAAAAAGTTCAGGATTTTCGAGGACTCAGCGACCTTCTTCTTGGCAATCAAGCAGAGCGTCCAGGAAAACACCTCCAGCGAACATCAGCCTTTGCCCTGGGGACCCTGATTCCACACTGCTTGTATGGGCCTGGGACGTATCCTATCACACTTGCCGTGGCATTGGAACGAAAAGGCCAAAGGCGAGTCCGTCAGAAACAAAACCGTGCAGAGCCAGTCTTAGCAGTATCATCAGCCTTCGTGAC
>NW_023182227.1:0-195 GCF_002007445.2 Ailuropoda melanoleuca | reverse complement strand
GTTCAGGATTTTCGAGGACTCAGCGCCCTTCTTCTTGGTAATCAAGCAGAGCGTCCAGGAAAACACCTCCAGCGAACATCAGCCTTTTCCCTTGGGACCCTAATTCAACACTGCTTGTATGGGACTGGGAAGCATCCTATCACAACTGCCGTGGCAATGGAACGAAAAGGCCAAAGGCGAGTCCGTCAGAAACAA
>NW_023182226.1:0-7577 GCF_002007445.2 Ailuropoda melanoleuca | reverse complement strand
GAAAATGGGGTTGTGCTCTTTTCAAAAAAGGGGGTACATACCATAAAGTTAACATTTTCCTTTTTTTATTCTTCTTCTACCACATAGCTTCCACGGACCATTGTGGGTTCTTTTTTTACATATGCCAGAATGTACTGAATGAATCTCTCTATGCGGGAGTTCAGTATGTTTCAAATATCTCTTCACTACAAATAATGCCGAAAATATTTCAATGTTCCCTTCACATAAGCTACGTCTCCTTAGGTTCAACCAACGTTCTATGTCCCAGGAAATTTAAAAAAAAAAAAAAAAAAACAGTCAGTATGCTGTGCATTGGAGGGAGAACACTATATATTTAGGAAGTTTTTATGAAAAAATTTAGGAAGGTTATCATTTTAAATGGTTGATATTTTTATAGATGTTTGAAGCGAGGTAAGCTTTATTCA
Organism: Ailuropoda melanoleuca; assembly: GCF_002007445.2. Taxonomy (NCBI): domain Eukaryota; kingdom Metazoa; phylum Chordata; class Mammalia; order Carnivora; family Ursidae; genus Ailuropoda; species Ailuropoda melanoleuca. The sequence goes on along the minus strand of NW_023182226.1, from coordinate 7,152 downwards.
TTTACATGGAAATGTCACTTCAATGAACTGCCTCATTCCCCCAAAATGTCAAGTAATATTAAGAACCTTTCACTGGACAAAATCCAATATAGATGAAATTAGTAATAGCTAACAGATAACTCTTCTTTCCCTCTGTATTGACCATGACTTTTACTCTCCAGAAAAAGCTTGGGAACAAGAGAGGATCGACACAGATTTAAGTACATAGGGACAGTGGTAGCACCAACCTCGTTCATTATTCATATGATAAAATTGAGGTTCAGTGACTTGCCCAAGGTCACAGGCAAGGCCACAGCAGAGCGTGGAGTTCCAGACTCCAGTGTTTGAACAAATTTTCACTCTCTATAACNCTACATGTGAGCTGGTCCAAACAGGGGGCAAGATTAATTCCTCTTTTATCTTTTTGCCTTCGTATTAATATACTAATAGCAAGCAGGACCTACTCCCCCCCCCCCCCCCCCAAAAAAAAAAAAAAAAAAAAAGTTGAGTGGTTCTTTCGTCAAAGAAAGGCAAGGTCAGAGGAGGAGAAAAATGGCAGAGGAGTAGGGGACCCCTTTTTCAGCGGGTCCCCTGAGTCGAGCTAGATATTGACCAGACCATCCTGAAAACCCATGGAATCAGCCTGAGACGCAGGAAGATACATCTGGATCTCTACAAATGAACATCTCCAGTGCTGAATATTGAGGTATGAAGAGGGGAGCTATGAATCCGAGCACAGATATCAGAAGATAAACGGAAGGGGGGGAGCTGCTGGGAAGCAGTAGCCACCTGCACTGGGGAGCGGGCCGGACTCATGGACGGGCCCTGCGAGAGAGCAGACTGAGACCGTGAGCTGGGAACGCACATGACCAGACTGAAAACCGGAGCTCTGGAGCGCTCACTGGAACTAGACTGAAACTGGGAGCTCGGGAGTGCACGTGCAACCAGACTGAAAACCGGGGCTCTGGAGCGCTCACTGGAACCAGACTAATACCGGGAGCTTGGGAGCGCATGCGTGACCAGACTGGTGTGCGTGAACCACACTGAAACAGAGAGCTCAGGAGCGCGCACAGGAACCAAGGGTGGCTGGCAGTGTTAGATGCACAAAGAAAGGACAGAGACATGCAGGCCCTGGAAGTGAGGGCTGGGAGAGTGGCGGTGGGGCACACAACCTGGGACACTGCAGGGTTTTTAGCAGCACCAACAGAAACAGAGTTAAAGTGGCCAAGAGAGCTCAGTGGAGAGTGGACTGTGATCTCTCTGTTCTGAGACAGAGGCTAGGATTCGGCCACTGCTGCTCTGACTCTCAGAAGAGGCAGAGAAAACCACCAGGGAAGGCCGCTAGAGAACAAAAGCCCAGAAATACCTCCTCACATTGTGCCCATCTGCATCCCCCCCTTGCAGGGACAGGATGACTCTACCCAAACAGGGTTGCCTGAGTATCAGCATGGCAGGCCGCTCCCCCAGAAGGCAGGATGAAAAATCAAGAAGCACATCCCTAAGGTCCCTATAAAACAAGTGCACACTGCCTGGGTCCTGGTCAATAATTTGGGCTCTGGGCATCCCTGCAAGCTCTCCTCATCAGAATGATGAGGAAGAGAAATCCCCTCAAGCAAAGAAAAGATAATGAGTCTGTGGCCTCTGCCACAGAACTGTGCATATGGATATAATCAAATGATCAGAAATGGAGTTCAGAGTAACAGTGGTCAAGATGATATGTAGGCTTGAAAAAAATATTAACGAAAATATAGAATCTCTAAGGGCAGAAATCAGAGTGAATCTGGCAGAAATTAAAAATGCTATGAATCAAATGCAGTCTAAACTAGACTCTCTGGTGGCCAGGGTGAATGAGGCAGAAGAACGAATTAGTGAATTGGAGGATAGGACGGTAGAAGAGAAAGCTAAAACAGAAATCTGGCTCAAAAAAATCCAATCTCAAGAATGTAGATTACGGGAGATTTCTGACTCAATGAAACGCTCCAATGTCAGAATCATCGGCATCCCCGAGGGAGTGGAGAAAGAGGGAGGTTTAGAAGAGATATTTGAACAAATTGTAACTGAGAAATTCCCTAATCTGGCAAAGGAAACAAGCATTCGTGTCCAAGAGGCAGAGAGGACCGCTCCAAAGGACAATGAGAACAGNGACAAACCTACACCACGTCACATCATAGTGCAATTCGCAAATATTAGATCCAAGGATACAGTATTGAAAGTGGCCAGGGAGAAGAAGATCGTTACGTACAGAGGGAAAAATATCAGAATAACATCAAACCTGTCTACAGAGACCTGGCAGGATAGGAAGTGTTGGCAGGGTATTTTCAAAGCTCTATCTGAGAAGAACATGCAGCCAAGGATCCTTTATCCAGTAAGGCTGCCATTCAGAATTGATGGAGAGATAAGGACCTTCCAGGATTGGCAGAAACTGAAGGAATTCGTAACCATCAAACCAGCCCTAAATGAGATATTACAGGGGGTTCTATAGAAGTAAAAAGGCCCCAAGAGTGATACAGAACAGAAATTTACAAACTATAGAAACAAAGACTTCACAGGCAACAAGACATCATTAAAATCGTATCTCTCAATAATCACTCTCCATGTGAATGGCCTAAATGCTCCCATAAAACGCCGCAGGGTTGCANAAAACGCCACAGGGTTGCAGATTGGATAAAAAGACATGACCCATCCATTTGCTGTCTACAGGAGACTCATTTTGAACCTAAAGATACATCCAGACTGAAAGTGAAGGGATGGAAAACCATTTTCATGCCAGTGTACCTCAAAAGAAAGCTGGGGTAGCAATTCTCATATCAGACAGATTAGATTTTAAACTAAGACTGTAGTTAGAGATACAGAAGGACATTATATTATTCTTAAAGGATGTATCCAAAAAGTGGATATGACAATTATACATATCTATGCCCACAACAGGGGAGCAACTAGATACACAAGCCAACACTTAACCAGAATAAAGAGACATATAGATAATAATACCTTAANTAGATAAAAATACGTTAATAGTAGGGGACCTCAACACTCCACACTCAGCAATAGACAGATCACCTAAGCAGAAAATCAACAAAGAAACAAGAGCTTTGAATGACATACTGGACCAGATGGACCTCATAGATATATACAGAACACTACAACCCAGAACAACAGAATACTCATTCTTTTCTAATGCACAAGGATCTTTCTCCAGAATAGAACATATACTGGGTCACAAAACAGGTCTCAACTGATACCAAAAGACTGAGATTATTCTCTGCATATCCTCAGACCACAATGATTTGTAATTGGAACTCAATCACAAGGAAAAATTTGGAAGAAACTCAAACACTTGGAAACTAAGAACCATCCTGCTCAAGAATGATTGGGTAAACTAGGGAATTAAGAAGGACATTAAACAAATTTTGGAGACCAACGAAAATGAAAACACATCTGTCCAACACTTGTGGGACACTGCAAAGGCAGTCCTAAGGGGAAAATACATAGCCAACCAAGCCTCACTCAAAAGAATAGAAAAATCTAAAATGCAGTTTTTATATTCTCACCTCAAGAAGCTGGAGCTGGAACAGAAGAACAGGCCCNTTCTATTCAAATGCCCATGGAACATTCTCAAGAATAGATCATGCTCTGGGACACAAAACAGGTCTCAGCCAATACCAAAAGATTGAAATTATCCCCTGCATATTCTCAGACCACAACGCTCTGAAATTGGAACTCAACCACAAGGAAAAACCTGGAAGAAACTCAAACACTTGGAGGCTAAGAACCATCCTGCTCAAGAATGACTCGATAAACCAGGAAATCAAAAAACAAATTAAACAATTTATGGAGACCAACGAGAATGAATACACAACGGTCCAAAACCTATGGGATACTGCAAAGGCAGTCCTAAGGGGGAAATACATAGCCATCCAAGCCTCACTCAAAAGAATAGAAAAATCTAAAATGCAGTTTTTATATTCTCACCTCAAGAAGCTGGAGCTGGAACAGAAGAACAGGCCCAACCCATGCAGGAGAACACAGGTGAACAAGATTAGAGCAGAGATCAATGAATTAGAAACCAGGAGCACAGTAGAGCAGATCAACAGAACTAGAAGCTGGTTCTTTGAAAGAATAAATAAGATCGATAAGCCACTGGCCAGACTTATTCAAAAGAATAGAGAAAGGACCCAAATTAATAAAATTATGAATGAAAAGGGAGAGGTCACAACCAACACCAATGAAATAGGAAGGATCATTAGAAACTTTTATCAACAGCTTTATGCCAATAAATTAAACAACCTGGAAGAAATGGATGCCTTCCTGGAAACCTGGCAACTACTAAGACTGAAACAGGAAGAAATTGATTATTTAAACAGACCAATTAATTAAGAAGAGATTAAAGCAGTGATCAAAAACCTCCCCAAAAAAACAATAGTCCAGGGACTGACAGATTCCCCGGGGAATTCCACCAAACATTCAAAGAAGAAATAATACCTATTCTCCTAAAGCTATTTCAAAAAATAGAAACAGAAGGAAAGCTACCAAACTCATTCTATGAGGCTAATATTACCTTGATCCCCAAACCAGGCAAAGACCCCATCAAAAAGGAGAATTACAGACCTATTTCCCTGATGAATATGGATGCCAAAATTCTCAACAAGATCCTAGCTNAACATTCAAAGAAGAAATAATACCTATTCTCCTGAAGCTGTTTCAAAAAATAGAAACAGAAGGAAAACTACCAAACTCATTCTATGAGGCCACTTTTACCTTCATCCCCAAACCAGGCAAAGACCCCCTCAAAAAGGAGAATTACAGACCGATTTCTCTAATGAATATGGATGCCAAAATCCTCAACAAGATCCTTGCTAATAGAATCCAACAGTACATTAAAAGGATTATCCATCATGACCAAGTGGGATTCATACCTGGGATGCAAGCATGGTTCAACACTCGCAAATCAATCAATGTGATACATCATATCAACAAGAAAAGACTCAAGAACCATATGATCCTCTCAATTGATGCAGAAAAAGCATTTGACAAAATACAGCATCCTTTCCTGATTAAAACCCTTCAGAGTGTAGGGATAGAGGGTACATTCCTCAATTTCATAAAAACCATCTATGAAAAGCCTACAGCAAATATCATTCTCAATGGGGAAAAGCTGAAAGCCTTTCCCTTAAGATCGGGAACATGACAAGGATGCCCACTCTTGCCATTATTATTCAACATAGTACTAGAAGTCCTTGCAACAGCAATCAGACAACAAAAAGGGATAAAAGGTATCCAAATTGGCAAAGAAGAAGTCAAACTGTCTCTATTTGCAGAAGACATGATACTCTATATAGGAAACCCAAAAGACTCCACCCCCAAATTACTAGAACATATAGAGTAATTCAGTAATGTGGTGGAATACAAAATCAATGCTCAGAAATCAGTTGCATTTCTATACACAAACAATAAGCCTGAAGAAAGAGAAATTAGGGAATCCATTCCATTTACAATAGCACCAAAAATCAAATGTTATCTTTAAATTAACTTAACCAGAGACGTAAAGGACCTATATCCTAGAAACTATAGATCACTTTTGAAAGATATTGAGGAAGACATAAAAAGATGGAATAATATTCCATGCTCATGGATTGGAAGAATTAACATAGTTAAAATGTCTATGCTACCCAGAGCAATCTACACTTTCAATGCTATTCCGATCAAAATAACAATGACATTTTTCAAAGAACTAGAACAAACAGCCCTTAAATTTGTGTGGAACCAGAAAAGGCCCCGAATCACCAAGGAATTGATGAAAAGGAAAAACAAAGCTGGGGGCATCATGTTGCTGGATTTCAAGCTATACTACAAAGCTGTGATCACAAAGACAGCATGGTACTGGCACAAAAACAGACACATAGACCAATGGAACAGAATATAGAACCCAGAAATGAACCCTCGGCTCTTTGGGCAATTAATCTTTGACAAAGCAGGAAAAAACATCCGGTGGAAAAAAGACAGTCTCTTCAATAAATGGTGCTGGGAAAATTGGACAGCTACATGCAAAAGAATGAAACTTGACCACTCTCTCACACCACACACAAAGATAAACTCCAAATGGATGAAAGACCTCGATGTGAGACAGGAATCCATCAACATCATAGAGGAGAACATAGGCTGTAACCTCTATGACATCAGCCACAGCAACTTGTTTCATGGCACATCTCCAAAGGCAAGAGAAACAAAAGAAAAAATGAACTTGTGGGACTTCATCAAGATAAAAAGCTTCTGCACAGCCAAGGAAACAGTGAAAAAAACTAAGAGGCAGCCCACTGAATGGGAGAAGATATTTGCAAATGACACAACAGATAAAAGACTAGTATCCAAGATCTACAAAGACCATCTCAAACTCAACACACGTGAAACAAATAATCAAATCAAAAATGGGAAGAAGATATGAACAGACACTTTTCCAATGAAGACATACACATGGTTAACAGACACATGAAAAAATGTTCAAAATCATTAGCCAACAGGGAAATTCAAATCAAAACCACCTTGAGATACCACCTTACACAAGTTAGAATGGCAAAAATTGACAAGGCAGGAAACAACAAATGTTGGAGAGGATGTGGTGAAAGGGGATCCCTCTTACACTGTTGGTGGGAATGCAAGTTGGTATAGCCACTCTGGAAAACAGTGTGGAGGTCCCTTAAAAAGTTAAAAATTGAGCTACCCTATGACCCAGCCATTGCACTACTGGGTATACAGACGTAGTGAAGAGAAGGGCCATATGCACCCTAATGTCATAGCAGCATTGTCCACAATAGCTAAATCGTGGAAGGAGCCAAGATGCCCTTCAACAGATGANGAGCCAAGATGCCCTTCAACAGATGACTGGATTAAGGAGATGTGGTCCATATATACAATGGAATATTACTCAGCTATCAGAAAGAACGATTACCCGACATTTGCTGCAACATGGATGGGACTGGAGGAGAATATGTTATGTGAAATAAGTCAAACAGAGAAAGACAATTATCATATGCTTTCACTCATTTTAGGAACATAAGAAATAGCAGGGAGATTGGTAGGAGAAGGAAGGGAAGAATGAAGGGGAGGTTACAGAAGGGGGAATGAACCATGAGAGACTGTGGACTCTGGGAAACAAACTGAGGGCTTCAGAGGGGA
>NW_023182225.1:0-3450 GCF_002007445.2 Ailuropoda melanoleuca | reverse complement strand
ATAGTTTGTCATGTTGATGAAACATACTTTGAAGATGTGCTGGGTCTAGTACTTAGGGAAACTATGACATCTCCTTGTCTTCCCCTTTGTTATCAACCCTTCTTACTGCTGTTTTTTTCTTTTTTTAAGAGGAGAAAGGGTAACATTAAAAATAAGCTCTAGATGAGGTGTTTTTCTTTTTTTTTTAAAGCATGCCCTAAGATGAAGTGAAAAAAAAGTGAGATGAAATGAATAAAATATGTATATTTTAATTTTTTTCCTAAGGTAGAGTAGGGTGATTCAGGTAAGTCATTATATTCAAAGGAAGTAATGGGAATCTCTTATTGTGGACTTCCTATGTGATTAGCACTCTCATTTAAGCTCATGAATCTTCACAGCAAGCCACATCTTCACAGTTCACTAAGATTGTCATCACCATTTTCCAGGAAAGTATAGAAGTTGTTGTTTGCCCAAGGCCAGGTGGCTATACATGTGCTGTGAGGATATAGACCCAGTCGTCTTGGACTGTGAGACTATACTTGTAGTTATGCTATTACACCATGGTGAGTTTTAGAAAGCCATTGGCTAAACTGGATTAGCATTTTACACATACGATAAGCACAATTTTTCGGTTTGTAAGACATGTGAGACAATAGCCAACATGCCAGTCAGATAGAAGTCACAGAGTCTTGGTATATTCATGAAAACCAAGTTAGAAAGTAATTAGGGATATACAAAATCATTTTTCATCTTCATTTGAATATAAAAATAATGAAATACTGGAATATGAGTAACATCCACACAATACAAATGAAATTATTATTAAATCAGTACACTTATGGTTTATAGGTTAGCTGGTAGAGAAAGTAATATAATCAATGCAACCTTTTTTTTTAAAAAAAGATTTTATGTGTTTATTTGAGAGAGAGAGAGAGAGAGATAACAGAGGGAGAGAGAGAGCAGGAGTGGGGGTGGTGTGGCAGAGGGAGGAGAAGCAGCCTCCCCACGGAGCAGAGATCAGGACCTGAGCTAAAGGCAGATGCTTAACTGACTGAGCCACCCAGAAGTCCCTGCATTCTTCTGAGAAGCGTATTTTTCATGTTTAAATTTATGTAAAGTCTTTTATTAGTGCCATCAAAACATTATTCTAAAAGCCTATCCTTTCACCAAACATCCCAATTTTTCAAAAAACAACTTATTTTTTAATAAGGAAGAAAGATATAAATGACCTGGCATGATTTCTCCTGGCTGACAGCTGTGAGTTTACCTTCATCTCAAATCCAGAAATATGATAGATATGACTCAACAGTATGGATGTAATCACCCAGGCACTTAAAGGGTTAGGCTTTCTTATTGTATAGTCAGCCCTTCTTTTTCATTAAAACAGCAACTATGGAAGAAAAAGTAATTTATATTCCAAACTGAAGGAAAATAGAGGTCACAGACCTGTTTGAATGAAAGAAAAGCCTGGAACAAGAAGATGATAATTTTACCTGTAAGTTTGTGAATTATTCCTTAAGGTGGAGAAGTTGAGATGTTTAGTCCTAGTTAGGTAGCTGACCAAAGNGAGCTGACCAAACAGGCTGCTGTTAGTATTCAGATCCTGAGGCATCCAGGAGTGAAACGGGCCCAACAGAATATATGTGAGCTGGAAATAGTCATGGAGTGAGAAATTGGACAAAAGTGAATGGAAGAGGGCTTGGCTCTATAGTGCATTTGGCCCATAGTTCGGGGGTTGGGTATTTTGACTCAAAAAAAGAAAGGGTCAAAGTACATAGGAAAACTGGTAAATATGAATAAGTTACTTATTTCTAAGTAATAAAATAAAAATAGTAAGGAGGCAATAAGAGTGTTAAAACGAGATTCTAGAATTTAAAATTAGATTTTATAAAATGTATTCAATGAATTCTTGGATTCATCCGTACGTGCATCCACCCATTCAACAAAAGCCCTTTGTGAGATAGCAAGATGCCAGCGACTCTGCATAAATAAAATAAGATATGGTTTCTGTCTTCACTGTTAATCTTAGAGTCTGAAGAGGAATAAATTAAATAAATAATCATACACAACTAAACAGTTATAATTGAGATACATGCTATAAATGCCAAGGACAGGATGCCATGACAGAGAATTAGCAGTGCAATTTAATCTATACTGAGGTATGGGTGATGAGCGAATATAGCCCTGAGCAAGTGTCACTTAATCTGAAAATGAAGGAGGTAGCCAGGAGATGAAACACAGAACGTGAACGTCCCTGTACACCATCCAGATTATATGAAGAAGAGAGACAAGATCATTTTGGCAGGACTAATAACAGAGGGAGTAGAGTGACATGAAATGATTTTGAAAAGATAAGCAGTGGTCAGATCACTCAGGGAATTTTAAAACATTCTAGAATTATTGAAGTTAGTTGGCGAAAAACTTCCCCAAAGGAAAACAGACCCCAATCTACATATAAAAAAATAACACAGTGTTTCAGGAAAATAAGATTCTAATGCTCAACTTTGATAAATATTCTAACTAAATTAATAATTATCAAGATAGAAAAAAAATCTGTAAACTTCCAGGTAGAAAGAAAAGAGTCCCCTCCAGTTATAAGTGGAGACAACCAACAAGGCTTTAGACTTCCATCCAGAACATTCAATGGTAGAAGGCAAAATAGTAATATGCACAAAGTTCCAAACCATAGGAGATTAACAAGTAATATTAACCCAGTCTCAAAGTAATTCAAAGATATGGACAAAACAAATATATTCAAACACCAAGGTAGTTAAGAAACATAGAATCCATGAGCTCTTAAAAAAAAAAATCCATTGGGTGAGAAAATATACTCAAGTATTACACTGAAAGACATTTGAGTTGTTTCCAATCTGTTTCTACTACCAATAATGCTACAAACATAATTTTGCAAGTCCACAAATAAGAGTCTGTAGGATGACTCTTTCAGGGTAGAATTAGTTCCAGCATATTTTGATTTTTAAATTTAATGTACACATTTTAAGAGTCATATAAATTTCANTCTGTAGGATGACTATTTCAGGGTAGAATTAGTTCCAGCATATTTTGATTTTTAAATTTAATGTACACATTTTAAGAGTCATATAAATTTCAGCATCATAGTGACATTCATTAGTCCAATATATTTTTAAGCTAGATTTCAAGTTTGTTTCATTTATGATGGAATCTGCTTTCTTATTCCGTATGTTTGCATTTTGTCTTGCAGAAGAGCATGGAGTATAATAGTCAAGAGCGGAATTTCTGATTTCAAACCAGGTGATTAATATAGTCAGTGGCAATAAGAGATATTGTTAGTAGGTAAGTCCTATGCTTAATACATATCACTTCTTAGTCTCTTGAATGTTTTGGTTATAAATGTTTGTTTTTCCTTTTAAATTTAAAAAAGAAAAACTGCAGTCCATATGTATTTGACCTTTAGATTAAGAAATAAATACATCTCTGCAAGAGAAAAAC
>NW_023182224.1:0-1034 GCF_002007445.2 Ailuropoda melanoleuca | reverse complement strand
GGAGTGGATTCTTTTGGGTTTTCCATATAGAGTATCATGTCATATGCGAAGAGAGACATTTTGACTTCTTCGCCGATTTTGATACCTTTGATTCCTTTTTGTCTTCTGATTGCTGTTGCAAGGACTTCTAGTACTATGTTNTTCTAGTACTATGTTGAATAATAGTGGCGAGAGTGGGCATCCTTGTCGTGTTCCTGATCTTAAGGGAAAGGCTTCCAGCTTTTCCCCATTGAGAATAATGCTTGCAGTAGGCTTTTCATAGATGGCTTTTATGAGATTGAGAAATGTACCCTCTATTCCTACACTCTGAAGGGTTTTAATCAGGAAAGGATGCTGTATTTTGTCAAATGCTTTTTCTGCATCAATTGAGAGGATCATATGGTTCTTGAGTCTTTTCTTGTTGATATGATGTATCACATTGATTGATTTGCGAGTGTTGAACCATGCTTGCATCCCAGGTATGAATCCCACTTGGTCATGATGGATAATCCTTTTAATGTACTGTTGGATTCTATTAGCCAGGATCTTGTTGAGGATTTTGGCGTCCATATTCATTAGGGAAATCGGTCTGTAATTCTCCTTGTTGAGGGGGTCTTTGCCTGGTTTGGGGATCAAGGTAATATTAGCCTCCTAGAATGAGTTTGGTAGCTTTCCTTCTGTTTCTATTTTTTGAAATAGCTTTAGGAGAATAGGTATTATTTCTTCTTTGAATGTTTGGTAGAATTCCCCAGGAAAACCGTCTGGGCCTGGAGTTTTATTATTTGGAAGGTTGTTTATCACTGACTCAATTTCTTCATAGTTAATTGGCCTATTTAAGAAATCTATTTCTTCCTGTTTCNGTTTCAGTCTTGGTAGTTTATAGGTTTCCAGGAAGGCCTCCATCTCTTCCAGATTGCTTAGTTTTTTGGCATATAGCTGTTGATAAAAATTTCTAATAACCTTCCAATTTCAATGGTGTTGGTAGTGACCTCTCCCTTTTCACTCATAATTTTAATAATTTCGGTCCTTTCTCTTTGCTTTTGGATAAGTCTTGC
>NW_023182223.1:0-1193 GCF_002007445.2 Ailuropoda melanoleuca | reverse complement strand
ACTACTTTTCTTTGTTGAAATGTGTTCTTTGAATTAGAAAGGTGGTTCCATGATGGGTACTTGGCATTTGTGGAATGATTTGTTGTGAAGGCTTTGGTATTGAAATGACGGATGAATCTTGTGGGCGTTGCCCCCTGTCTTGTACGCGCAGCGCCTCTTTGGGGAGATGGCGGCCGGCCTGGTTCACCTCGTCCTGTGTCTTGTGTCTGATGCCCAGGAGCCTCCTTACCAGGAGGGTGTTGAGGTTTCAATGGAGGGAATGGGAAAATGGCACAAATTCGAACATATCTGTAACATTGTACTTCCTTAAGAAACAAGCTATGAAGCAAATATGCGCTCATGTTAGCATGAGTTCACAGAGCTGGCGAATACAAGGGAGCCTGCAGTGGTATTCTCTGTGGGCCAGAGTATGTTTGAAATGTTACATTTTTAAAAGTTGAATAAAATGCTGCGACTGTAGGTCAGGGATTCTGTTTAGTGATCCAATCCAAAGTATATTTCATTGAAAATCACATTTTTGCCTAACTGATTCCAACATACTTTCTTGTTTCTTTATATGTCGGTACCAGTCATGTAATTCTTATACGTTCTTTAGTGTCATTTCCTACGTTTTGAGTCAGAGTATTTTCTATTCTGAAGTCTTATGGCTAGAGATGATAGAATTCTGAATTTGAATTTGCAGAGCGAAAGTTAGTTGGGTTGCTGCAGAGGCCAGAATTACATGGGATGTTAGAGTAAAATCTGTTAAGTGATTTCTGTTTGCTAGTTAAGGATTATTTTGAACAAATACTCCTCTAAATATACAAATAGATTTAAGGTTTAAAATAGCATGATAATTAAAAGACTTAAGTATCCAGGACCTTGTTTCTTTAGCAGGGCCCTCATAAGTACCAGTTGTAACAGAGGAGAAATAAATCACCTCTATTTATTTATTTTCGAGTCCTAAGGGATTTTTTAATTTGTTTTTCCTCTGTACTCAGGTATATGTCTCGAGTCCACGGTATGCATCCAAAAGAGACCACCCGTCAGCTGAGCCTGGCTGTGAAAGATGGTCTCATTGTCGAAACCTTAACAGTGGGTTGCAAAGGCTCAAAAGCTGGTATTGAGCAGGAAGGATACTGGTTGCCAGGAGATGAGATTGTAAGTATATTTTATTTGATAAATTTGGGGATGCTGACTTTAAGTCTTTGAAC
>NW_023182222.1:489-591 GCF_002007445.2 Ailuropoda melanoleuca | reverse complement strand
AATTTCGAGGACTCACGCCCTTCTTATGGAATTAAAGAAGAGCGTCAGGATAACACCTCCAGCTAACATCCACATTTCCTTGGGACCCAGATTCCCCATTGT
>NW_023182222.1:0-334 GCF_002007445.2 Ailuropoda melanoleuca | reverse complement strand
GAGAAACAAAATTTGGCCAAACCAGCCTCCAATGCAATGTTTGCTTCATGGGTAAATCCCATTAAAACTGCTGGTGGCAATGGAACGAAAATGCCTAAACCATTTCTGTCAGAAACAACACTGTGCAGTGGCCGTCTTAGCACTATCATCATCCTTCGTGAATAGGGAAACATGAGGGAAAGTGTTCACGGAAGCCTGACGAGAGTGCCACATAGTGGTCTCTGAGACACCACACAATCCAGGGAAATATCAACAAACATCGCCTCACTTAAATAAGGGAGTCTAAATGAAAACGTTCAAGAATTTTGAGGACTCAGCGCCCTTCTTATTGGTA
>NW_023182221.1:272-779 GCF_002007445.2 Ailuropoda melanoleuca | reverse complement strand
AAATAGTGCAGCTCGGAGGAAAACAAAACAAGCAGCAGAGAAAGAGCCACCACCCCCAGGGGCAAAGAACAGAGGCCACAGAGGCTAAGCTCTGGCCGACTTGCAGTCTGGAGATGGTCTGGAGCTAGAACGCCCCCAAGGCCCCTGCGGTCGCAGGTCAGGCAGAGCGCGTACCCTGGTGCTGCACCGTGGTAACCAGTGACCAGTCTCCTGGTCACTTCCTCCACGAGACACCCCCGAGCCCCGACTACTCCAGCCTGCTGCTCGGAACTCCCATTCCTCTTTTTGACCCCGTTGCTTACTTTTCCCTTCACTTCCATAGTATATATGTATAATTACATACTATTCTGTCACTCAAATGTGTGTGTCATGTTCTCAGTGAAACTCTACTTTGCACCATCCATCCTGATGTCTCATCACTGGCTGCATTGCATGACTTCACTGGGGACTAGGAATACCCTCACAGCGTCATCACTAGGAGTGGAGAGTTTCCCATTACCATATGGT
>NW_023182221.1:0-246 GCF_002007445.2 Ailuropoda melanoleuca | reverse complement strand
CCCCCTTAGCTCAGGGCCACCAGAAAGGGCAGCTGGGGGCGGAGGCACAGGCCAAGGCTGCTAAGGGTGGCTGGGGCAGGCAGAGCTCTGATTTGAGGCTTAACTCCCCTCTAGATCGTAAGAGTGAGGGCTCCTCACAGAGAGAGGGCCATCGTCTGTGAGCCCTGACATGGAGAGGTGGAGAATTCCCATTGCGATTCCCTCTCTGACCCTTAGGATATGCAGCAAAGTTACATTTAATTTTTT
>NW_023182220.1:611-847 GCF_002007445.2 Ailuropoda melanoleuca | reverse complement strand
GCCAGCAGTTTTGACAGGATTTCCCCCGGGATCAAACATTTCGTTGGAAGCGGGTTTTGGCCGAATTGTCTATCTCAGTGCTGTGTTCGTCGTGATTCACTCACGGTACCAAAGCACCTTGATTCCTGTTCTACCTTCCATAAGGCCGTCGTGACTTCAAGGGGCTTCCCCTCACACTTTGTTTCTTTGTTCTAAGGGCTGGATCCTCCCCAGGCCCCTACACCCAATGTGGAATC
>NW_023182220.1:0-165 GCF_002007445.2 Ailuropoda melanoleuca | reverse complement strand
GCCGTCGTGACTTCAAGGGCTTTCCCCTCACACTTTGTTTCTTGGTTCTAAGGGTTTGGTTCCTCCCCAGGCCCCTACACCCAATGTGGAATCAGGGACCCCAGTGAAAACGCTGCTGTTCGCTGGAGGTGTTTTCCTGGACGCTCTGCTTTATTACCAATGAGA
>NW_023182219.1:0-1168 GCF_002007445.2 Ailuropoda melanoleuca | reverse complement strand
TGAGCCGGTATTTCCGGGCTTTTGTTCTCTGGTGGCTTTCCCTGGCGGTTTGCTATGCCTCTTCTGAGAGAACAACAGCGGCTGAAATTCAGCTTCTGTCTCCNAGCGGCTGAAATTCAGCCTCTGTCTCAGAACAGAGGGATCGCGGATCGTTCTCCACTGATGTTCTGGCCACTTTAACTCTGTTTCTGTTGGTGCTGCTCAACCCTGCAGCATCCCGGGCTGTGCGCCCCACACCCGGCGTCCCAGCCCTCACTTCCAGGGCCGGCACGTCTCTGTCCTTTGTGTTTCCAACCCCGCCAGCCACCAGTCACCAGCCGCCCCACGCGGGCTCCCGGAGCTCCCTGTCTCCATCTCACGGGTGCTGACCGCGAGTCCGCCTGCTCCCCCATGCAGGTGGCCCTCCAGCCGCCAGCCGCCCCGCGGACGCTCCTGGAGCTCCCGGTCTCATCCTCGATCCAGTGAGCACACCGGAGCTCCGGAGCTCCGTGAGATGCTTGGTGGTGCACGCTCCCGGCTCACGGACTCAGTCTGCCGTTTCCAGAGTGCGGGTCCGCGGTCCGCCCGCTCCCCGGTGCAGGTGGCCCGCCAGCCGCCCTGCGCGCGCGCTCCTGGAGCTCGCGTTCTAAGTCTGCTGTCTCGCGGGTGCCGTCCGCGAGTCCGCCTGCTCCCCCGTGCAGGTGGCCCGCCAACCGCCAGCCGTCCCGCGTGCGCTCCCGGAGCTCCCTTCTCAGTCTGCTGTCTCAAGCGTGCGGGTCCGTGGTCTGTCCGCTCCCCCTTGTAGGTGGCTACTGCTTCCCGGCGCCCTGACACGGTGGCGCCCTGACACGGCGGCTCCCTCCCCCTTCTGTTTAGCTTCCGATATCTGTGCGCGGTTTCACGGCTCCCCGCTTCGTACCTCGATACTCAGCGCTGGAGATGTTCATTTGTAGAGATCCAGATGTATCTTCCTGCGTCTCAGGCTGATTCTGTGGATATTCCTGCTGGTCTGATACCTATCCAGCTCAACTCAGGGGACCGGCTGAAAAAGGGGTCCTATACTCCTCCGCCATCTTAACCTCCCTCTATTTATTTATTTAAAAGAGAGAGAGAAAGATTTGGGGGATACAGAGGGAAAGAGAGAGAAGCAGACTTCCTCCAGATCAGAGAGCCCGATGCAGGGCTCAAT
>NW_023182218.1:0-5536 GCF_002007445.2 Ailuropoda melanoleuca | reverse complement strand
CCAACCTTAATATATATTTATAAATTAATACACATAGCTTACTTCTAGAAAGGAATTCAAAGTAGTATCTGGAGAATGAATCTTAATGGCACATGGGGCCGTTTTGGAACAAATAATGCATTTAAGTGTTTGTNATTAATATTTGCTTTGTAGGCCAAGGATTATCCACAAATCAAAGCACACAAACATTATGAAAATAGAGCTTACAAATAGTTGTGAAGCAACTCATGTGGAATGGGTGTGTTATTTTTTTATAAATTTGTTATCAGGCAGTAACTACAAGAGATTAATGATACAGTTATAAAACACTATTTCTTTAATGCACAAGCCCTACTGAATAATGTGGTATGGTGGGCGGGGAGGGGGATGGTGGTGCTGGACTGAAATTTAGACAGCCTGGATTCCAGAGAAAGTTCTAACACTGATTGTAGGACTGAAAACAAACTCTTCTTTAATCTCCTTGTCTACAAATGGGGATAAAGCTCCTTTTCAGGCCTAACAATAGTATGGCTGTGAAAATCAATTGCAATACTGTTCAAAGTGTTTGTGAACCACAAAGTTCTTTATTTCAAAACTTACTCCAAACTAATGAATGTTCTTTGTTCAACAGAAGTTATTCCAATTTTTTTTAATCTTTTTTTTTTTTTTTCATAGAGACCGTGGGAGGGGTGGGTAGTGGTAGGTGGTGGACAGAGTTGGAATTGAACCCAAGTTAAACTTGGGCTGTCACTCTTCCACTCTGACTCTTGATTTCCTCAACCAAAATATGGGATATTTTTAGGGGTGTGGTGAGACTGAAGCAAGGTAGAGCAGAGTGCAGCTTGATCTCCATCTCCCCTGAATACTCACAGTTCCTTCTCCACACTTTTGCATCACTGCTCCATGGTCCCATAGGCTGACCTCTACAGACTGTATAGTCTGGGTCCCTCACGCTCTTCAGCTTCTTGTTGGGTTCAGCCAATGGGGACCACTTATAGGAGATTGTGGAACAGGAGGAAAGAGAGGTCAGATTGTTTACCGTTGGCGAAGTCTGAGTTCCTCCGAGGCTAAGGCCCCTGATGAGAGGATGGAGCCCCTCTTCCACCTCTCTAACTCCCTCTGGCCTCCAATAACTGCCTCCTTTTGCTTCTTCCGGTTTTGGGGCATCAAAGACTTCTCTCTGAGTCACCCCTTAGTGCCTCACCATCCCTTCTTAGTTCCTTCACTCTTTACATCACTTTGATTTGGGTATGGTTTCTTCATAAATCTTTTTGAGCATTCCATCTGTTTTCCTGACAAGACCTTAAAGCTTCGAAGTGCCAGTCACATAATAATCTCTAAAAGCTGTTACAATATGTTATTACCATAATCGTAATATTTAAGGGAGGGAAAAAAAAGTCAGATCATCACAAAACTGCCCTTCTATTGTTTTTCTGTCTAACTTTGTTTGTTGGAGTGTGGGGGGGGTTAGATACCTGAACATCAGAGAAATGGATGGACATTAGATACCTGAAATCATTAGAGAAAGAAAAAACTGCCCAATGTTGTGGGACACACAGGGTGAGGAAGAAGTCAGGGGAGAGTATTTGTCAAGGAACGAGACAGAGAATGTTGATCCCAGACATTTTGGCTGATTGTTGTGAATGATTTGGGAGTGCATTTGATTGTAATAAAAATGCACTATTATAACAGTATGACCCAAAATCCAAGTTTACATTTCACCTATATCAACACTAGACTGGGGATCAGAACAGTGTCATAGCATGAGCCAAACTATGTGTACTCACACACTGACCCATTGCACATTTTGGCAAGGTTTAACTACTCTTTTGCTCTTTAGTTCTACAGTTATATTAAAATGTCTTATATTTCTTTGAGTTTTTAAAATTCCCCTAAACTACTCCAAAGATTTATTAAAAATTGTAACTGTCTTCATAATGTCCCCCATTCACCATGTACAAATAATAATTTATATAATAGAACACAGACAAATAAATACAATAATATTTAGCTAACAAGCTTATTAAATGGTAAGAGGATAGATAGATGATAGACAGCTAACTAGGTAAGATTATAGTTAGACAGCGTATCTTCTCTATGTATATTTAAAATTTATTTAATTCAAATGGCTTTCTATCACAACCCTATTAAAAAAGAAACAAACCTATCTCTGTTCAAAAATTTTCCAGGCCACTAAATCATTATTTCTATGGGTTATTCAGTCAATGTTTCCTTTTGGGAATATAATTTTCTGTATTTTTACTCCCACCCTTCCCTAAAATGCCCATTATATATTATCCAGAATACTTTATTTTGAGCCACCCCTATCTTGGCTCCTTTCTTTTTGTTTGCATCTGAAATGGAGCAGACATCTTGTTTACCAGGGACCATGGGAAAGTGAATTCACTTATTGATTGACATTATCAAGCAGTCCGACAGACACTGTAGCAGGTAAAATTGCTTTTTTGTGTGTGCTGTTGTCTGCCAAACTTTAACAGAGAAAGTGATGTGTTTTTGCCAGGCCAGGCTACTATACAAGGAGGTAATGGGTCTTAAAAATACTACAAACATTAATGGTGTTAGATCAATAATATTACTACCACAGGTAAAATGATATTACATGTATTATTAAGACATTGTTCAAAATGGAGTGACTCAAAGGACTTTGAGAATGTATGAGTAATTGCTGTATCATTGGTACAATAAAATGCTAATGGAAGTTTTGTCATACAACATGCTGTGTATATTTTTTTCACAAGATTTCATACAGAGTGGTTTTGCATTAATGCATTATAAACTAATTGCTCAATTGCAAACCCAATTGCCCCATGATAGTCTACCTTCCTCCTAACTATGAGCCAACTGAAAAGGCAGAAGATATTATTTTTCTTCTCCTTATTTTCTTCCAAAATCTCTCAAGAAATGAAAGGCAAACAATGGTCTAAGCACTGCAATTATTCTTTATTTTTCTAAATATTCAATATATTGATTAAATAAAACTGGCCTTAATACTTCTACCCGAACAGAGTATAATATCAAATATTAGCTCCAGAGAGCATTGTAGATTGCCACAAAAATAATTTCTGCATTGACTAATTGATTCCAAAGATAGGCAAACATGTCCCTTCAGTGAAGTTAGTAAATCATGAGCTCAACTATTTTTTAAAAAAATTTTTTTAAAGATTTTATTTACTTATTTGACAGAGAGAGAGACAACCAGCGAGAAAGGGAACACAGCAGGGGGAGTGGGAGAGGAAGAAGCAGGCTCCCAGCAGAGGAGCCCTATGCGGGGTTTCAATTCCAGAACGCCGGTATCACGCCCTGAGCCGAAGGCAGACGCTTAACGACTGTGCCACACAGGCGCCCCATGAGCTCAACTATTTTAATGTTTTACAAAGAATTCCTTCAGTTAACTTAGTCCTTCTATGTTCTAATTAGAGAACATATATACATACATGATGAAAAGTTAAGTAGGTGAATGGAAAGCTCATTAGATATGAGAAAATCCCAGATTCAAATAGTGTAGCTCTCTTTCCCAAATTTTATACTCTTGTTTATTCATTTTTATTGCCTTAAATGTGTATCATTGGGTTTTTTTCCCATTGAAATCCTGTCTTTTTGAAGAAAAAGATAAAGAAGAAAAGAGAGGAGGGAAGCATGGAGGGAGGGAAGAAAGAGAGAAAAAAGATACAGAGAGGAAGAAGAAAGAAAGAGTCAGTCAGATAAGCAGTTCAAATAAAAGGGAAAAAAAATTCACTTAGCCAGGAATATGGAAACAAAGGCTAGATAAGGGTGAGATAGACTTATGGGACTTTCAGGAAGAATTTATTCCCCATAACTTATATTCAATTCTATTTCTAGCTCAAGCAACTCGAGCACTGTATTCCTGGTATCAATTTTAGCTTGTGCAAAATACAGCTGTCTAATTGCTAACTGAGAGGGGGAAAATATATTTTTTTCCTCAAATTTCTGATGATCTCCATTGGTTTCTAATCCTGTCACATCTTTATTTTAAAAGTGCATCCCTTTTGTTTTTCTTAATAACTGGATGAATTTGTTATTGGAATAGATGCCTATTATTTGTGTATTCTAAATTATGGAGCTTATAATACAAAAGAGTACACTGGTAGTTGGTAGAAATGGGAAATGATTTTTCAACTCTTCAGAATTCTCATTCTATAAAATATCAATGTAGATGTACGTCTGTTCTGACTATGAAGAAGAGACAAATTATTGCATAGCACAGATAGTGGCCAGCTCCTGAGCTTCACTAGGATCTCTGTCAGGCTCAGCTTTTAGAATTAATCAGATGACCCACTTACACTCCACCCTAGGTAAGGTAACCCTACTCTCCAGCAGGAATCCCAGGTTAACTACAGAGATGCCCAACCTGAGGAAGTGGAAACAAATAGTTTCAAGTACAAACAGATAAAGACAAATCAAAATCAAAATTACCAAATTTTAGGAGGGGACAGTGACAACAGGTATGAAAATGCAGAGAGAAAGAGATGGAGATATGCTCAATTAATCTATAAATTAAAGTAGGCTGGCAGGAGGGCTAACCAGCTGAAATTATGGGGATTGCCAAGAGAGCACAAATATTCATAGACTCATTGTGGCTGCTGGAATAGGTTCATCCCTAAGGGCCTTTAAAAGATACAGATGAGGATCGGGCCCTCTATCCACAGTCTATTTGTATTTATATTTGTTGCCATATTTATGTATGTCACCTTAGTCCATATCAAATTCTTTCTGGAAATGGAAATATATATCTCTATCTATCTATCTATCTATCTATCTATCTATCTATCTATCTATCTCTATATATCTATATCTATCTATCTATCTATCTATCTATCTATATATATATATAATCAAAATGAGAATACATCTATAGAATTTAGTTATTATCAAAGCTGGGAGAAGGAGGCTTCATGAACCAGAGGGAAAATGATTAAGAATGAATGGTAGGTTGGATTTAGCAGATATTAACTTGAAGCCCCTGGCCAGCAAGACCAAAGGGAAACATGACGACGCACAGTTTATGTCATGAAATACAGGGACTAGATGAAAAAATTTGAATTTTGTTATAAAATTGACCCAAGTGTAAAAAATAGCCTATCAAGCAATATGCTATTTAAATTGTTTAAATACCTTTCTTGAGTATTGGGAAGGACTTAATAAATGAATAATTAATGATAATGACTTTTATGGTCTAAGCACTCTGTGTGAACTATTCCATTTAATTACTGAATAAGGTCTACGACATAGATTTGAATAATACCTCTATTTCTAAAGGTGAGGTAAAGCATTTTACCTAAGATCACCTTGCGTTTAGGTGCATTAGGCCCTGCAGAGCTGATATTTGAACCTAAGCATGGCTGACACCAAAGCACAAGGACTTTACGCTATACTTCATATGTTCAATTAAACATATATATCCATCTTTACTAGTATGGAAAATGAGGATTTGAAATGCTGGGGATTTTTTAACCAATCCAATGAAGAGCTGCAGGACAGTTTATGAATCAGTTCAAAGGCCAAAAAATTACCTGTC
>NW_023182217.1:0-529 GCF_002007445.2 Ailuropoda melanoleuca | reverse complement strand
AATGAACCATCTGAACCCAGCACAACCCAAAAACTTCCAGGAGGAGTATAAAGAACTTAGTTCCTCCTTCAGAAAATTTTATTACTCTCACAATTTTGTTGCNTTTGTTGTATTCCTTATCAGTAGTTTCAACTGTGAGCTAAGAACCTCTTCTTTCTGTTGAGTGTTTTGATGGTTTTACATGTTTTCTATTTAGATGTAAAGATACTACTTGAAGTTATCCAACTCAGTGCCCTTGAAACTTGGTACACAGTTTGCCCTGTCAAAAGGTATTGTGTGACTGACTTGTGTAAGAGCACCTCATGTATACATAGTAATTATGCTTTTTAAAAGACTTCTTACCATGTATTATTTTAACTATTTGGCAGTGTTTTGATGGCTAGAGAAATTGTAATTCATAATCCACGGCTTGCACAGTTTTTGATTAAAAATTGGAGGGCATTAAATTTTTTTAACTTCTTGGAAAAAAACATCAAATTATTTTAAGTTACCTAAAACTTCTCCTCATTTGCCCCTAAATGAAGAAATC
>NW_023182216.1:523-2267 GCF_002007445.2 Ailuropoda melanoleuca | reverse complement strand
CGTCTTAGCTCTATCATCACCCTTCGTGAATAGGGAAACATGAGGGAAAGTGGTCGCGGAAGCCTGAGGAGCGTGCCACATAGTGGTCTCTGAGACAGCACACAGTCCAGGGAAATATCAACGAACATCCTCTCTAGTGAGTAAGGGAGCATGAATGAAAAGCTTCAGGATTTTCGAGGACTCAGCGCCCTTCTCATTGGTAATGAAGCAGAGAATCCAGGAAACACCTCAAGAGAACAGCAGCTTTTCACTGGGGACCCTGATTCCACATGGGTGTAGGGTCCGGGGAAGGATCCATCCCTTAGAACCAAGAAACAAATTGTGAGGAGAAAGCCCTTGAAGTCACGTCGGCCTTATGGAAGGTGGAACAGGAATCAAGGTGCTTTGGTTGCGGGAGTGAACATGAAGAACCCAGCACTGAGAATCACAATTCGGCCAACAGGCGCTTCCAACGAAATGTTTGCTTCTTGGGGAACTCCTGTCAAAACGGCTGGCGGCAATGGAACGAAAAGGCCCAAAACACTTCTTCAGAAACAACACCGTAAAGGGACCGTCTTAGCACTATCATCACCCTCCAAGAATAGGGAAACATGAGGGAATGTGGTCGCGGAAGCCTGACGAGAGTGCCACATAGCTGTCTCTGAGACAGCACACAGTCCAGGGAAATATCAACGAACGTCATCACTCGTGAGTAAGAGAGCATGAATGAAAAGCTTCAGGATTTCGAGGACTGAGCACCCTTCTCATTGGTAATAAATCAGAACGTCCAGGAAAACACCTCCAGCAAACAGCAGCCTTTTCACTGGGGACCCCAATTCCACATTGGTTGTAGGGCCCGGGAAGGATGCAGCCCTGAGAACCAAGAAACAAAGACTGAGGAGAAAGCCCTTGAAGTCTCGTCGTCCTTATTGGGTGTGGAACAGGCATCAAGGTGCTTTGTTACGGTGAGTGAAACATGACTAATACTGCACTGAGAAGCACAATTCGGCCAACAGCCGCTTCCAACGAAATGTTTGCTTCCTGGGGAAATCCAGTCAAAACTGCTGGCGGCAATGGAACGAAAAGGCCCAAAACACGTCCGTCAGAAACAACACCGTACAGGGACCGTCTTAGCACTATCATTACCCTTCGTATATAGGGAAACATGAGGGAAAGTGGTCGCGAAATCCTAACGAGAGTGCCACATAGTGCTCTCTGAGACACCACACAGTCCAGGGAAATATCAGCGAACATCATCTCTCGTGAGTAAGGGAGCATGAATGAAAAGCTTCAGGATTTTCGAGGACACAGCACCCTTCTCATGGTAATAAAGCAGAGCGTCCAGGAAAACACCTCCAGCAAACAGCAGCCTTTTGATTGGGGACCCCAATTCCACATTGGGTGTAGGGTCCTGGGAAGGACCCAGCCCTTAGAACCAAGAAACAAGGTGTGAGGAGAAAGCCCTTGAAGTCACGTCGTCCTTATGGAGTGTGGAACAGGAATCAAGGTGCTTTGGTTGCGGGAGTGAAACACTACGAACCCAGCACTGAGAAACACAACTCGGCCAACAGCCGCTTCCAACGATATGTTTGCTTCCTGGGGAAATCCTGTCAAAACTGCTGGCGGCATGGAACGAAAAGGCCCAAAACACAGCCGTCAGTAACAACACCGTACAGGGACCGTCTTAGCACTATCATCACACTTCGTGAATAGGGAAACATGAGGGAAAGTGGTCGCGGAAGCCTGACGAGCGTGCCACATAGTG
>NW_023182216.1:0-188 GCF_002007445.2 Ailuropoda melanoleuca | reverse complement strand
GAACCCAGCACTGAGAAACACAATTCGGCCAACAGCCGCTTCCAACGAAATGTTTGCTTCCTGGGGAAATCCTGTGAAAACTTCTGGCGGCAATAACGAAAGGCCCAAAACACGTCTGTCAGAAACAACACCGTACGGGGACCGTCTTAGCACTATCATCACCCTTCGTGAAAGGGAAACATGAGGGA
>NW_023182215.1:0-2285 GCF_002007445.2 Ailuropoda melanoleuca | reverse complement strand
AGCGCCACCTGGGCTGCCCCTCTTCTGTTCCACAGGCACACTCTCTATCCAGGAACACCTTCCCTCTGTCCCTGGTGCATGACGTGCCATTGCTCCCTCCTCTCCTGACAGCTACTCTAGGAGTTTGCAAAGACAGAGGAACACAGTATGTGACAACTGTAGACACCAGGTTGGAAAGAACCTCATGTGAGGATGTGGCCGGTTTTTGTGGCTGGAGCATGACCCAGAGTAGAGAATGAGGGACAGGCCAGGGAGCGAGGACCTTCTCCTTGACTGAGGGCGTTTGGACACCCACTCCCAGAGCAGAGGTCCCAGCCCGCTCAGAGGCAGGGGTGCGCATGGTGACCCCTGGCTCCCCTGTGCACCCACCCAGGCTGAGGCTGAGCCAGGCTGTGTGAGAGGTGTCTGGCTGGGATGGCAGTTGCTGGGACCTAACACGTGAAGTGTGGGCCTAGGTAGAGCAGGGGACTCCCTGAGGACCCAGCGAGTGAGCAGCCTGCTGGGGAGGGGCAGTAAGCACTGGAAAATGGGGCAGTGTCCCACACGGAGGAGGCTGCCCGCACCACAGACCCCCAGGGAGGGGCACGCTTCCTGCCCATGCATCAGCTGCTAGCGAGCACCTGCTGTGTGCCTGGTTCAGATACCAGCCTTCTTGTGAGTCCTGGAGCAAGTTACTTAACCTCTAACGGCCTCAGTAAAATGGGGATAACAGTCGGACTTGCCTCATAGTGTCGCCATAAGGATTAGGGTTTGACTTGCCTCCTAGTGTCGCCATAAGGATTAGCCAGCATAGCAGGTGCTGGCTCAGAGCTGCCTCAGGCTGGGTAAGTACTTCTCTGGCCACCAGGGGCACCCTCAGCCAGGCACCAGGTAGACTGTCTTCAGGCTCACTTCTGTGTCACCCTTCCAGAAGGCCTTCCTGGCCCTGCCCTGGACAGGGGCCCCCTCTTTGTGCCCCCTGCCCAGCTTCCCCTCCCACCTTCGTACCTCTGCTGTGATGGGACTTGTCAGGTCCTCTATCTGCATCTGTGTCTGCTGCCCCTAGCCAGGGCTCCATGAGAGCAGGTGTGGGGCTCCAACTCTTTCTTCATCCTGGAGCCTTCTACCCCCGTGGCCTCTCTGGGTTATGCCTCTGTCCTTGTCTGTCCTTGTCCCCTCTCTTCCTCCGTCCCTGGCCTTCTCTTTGTTGATCGCGTGTTCTCTCTCTCTTTCCAGGACTTGAGCCGGTTACCTGGTCCTGCACCCACCTGGCCCCTGCCCTCCCCTGCACTTCCCTAGGACACCAGGTGCTGGCCTCAGCCAGCAGGCTCGTTCTGCACTCAATCTCCTTATTTCTGTCTCTCCCTCCCTCCTTCTCTCTTTGATAGGTTCTCTTGAGCCAAGGATCTCACCCTTTCCCTCCAAAACTGGATTCTATTTTTATGAGTTCATGAAGGATCACGGCTTTCCCTCAGCCTCCCTGTGCTTGTGTAGAGGGCGGCCGACCCAGGGCTCCTGCCCAGGCAGTGCTGCCCCCGCTTCTCCTGGGACTGGGTGCCATTTAGCCTCCCTGAGCCCCGGTCCTCTCACCTGGGGAAAGGGGGTGATGAGACCCCCTGTGAAGGGGTTTTGAGGCCAGAGAGACCCTCAGTAACTGGTAGCTGTGATCAGGGGGCGGGCAGACCTCGGGGTTGTCTGCGCGGTTGGTTTCCCATCTATTTCGGGCTGGGCGGGGTCGGTGGCCCCAGAGCGCCTGCGCACGCAGGCCTGGCGGCTGAGTGCCCCAGCGTGACCCCAGCCCCGGCTCCTCCGCGACACTTGCATTCTCTCTGCCCTGCGACCTGTGCCGAGCGGTCACATTTGAGACTGCAGCCTCGGGAGTGCGGCCGGCTGGCTGTGCGGCTCTGGGCCGCTCACTTTCCCTGCGCAGCTGCTCGTCTCCTTCTCCGAGTTGTAAGAAAATAGATTCCCTAAAGTCGCCTCTGAACCGCAGGCCGGAGCCCAGGATGAGGCTGCTGAGCGGTCACGCCGCGGTTCTCCCGCTTTCTCTCTCCCTCCAGCACGGCCGCCTCGCCGCCCCCGCCGCCCCTGCAGCCCACGCACAGCTCCGGGACCGCGGGGCCACCCTTGCAGCTCTCGGAGCGGCTTCAGCAGCGGGAAGAGCCAGGCCCCGCCAGCAGCTCCGCGCCCTGTGGCCCACAGCCCGCCCTGGGCCTCCTCCCCGCCCTCCTGGCTAGCGTGGCAGCCCCTCTGGTGCGGCACACCCTGGGGCCCTCCTGACCTTGGCTACCAGTGCAGAGAAGCCA
>NW_023182214.1:0-2778 GCF_002007445.2 Ailuropoda melanoleuca | reverse complement strand
CCCTTGTTTGGCTTTATTCCTTCACCAGTCAGGGCGGGTTCTGGGGCCTTCACCCAAAGGGTCCTGCCCCATGTGGTGCACCGTCAGCCTAGAACGTGACATCTGGGTGGAAAATGAAATCTATTCCCAGACACTCACCTGCTTTGTCACGTCCTGTATCATCCGGGGGAGAAAATACTCCTCTGTTTGCCTGGGGAGGAAAACACCGTAGACCTGAGGACAAGCATCAAAGGGAGCAGGACAGATGGCATCCTGATGGGAGCAAACACCAACCCAGGAGCTTCGAGCCCACGGACTGCCAGAGAACTGTCAGCTGCTCCCACACGCCTTAACTACCCCTTCAGAGAAGGAGAAGTGTGTGGGGTGAACAGAGGAAGCTCCGTGCGTTTTCCTCGCTGACACCACGTTGCCCAGGGAGCTCTGACCGTCTTGGCTGCCCCACCATCCCACAGTGAGCTCTCTATCTACCACAGGCAGGTTTGCTGATGNCACCACAGGCAGGTTTGCTGACAACGATGTCACTGCGTCAAAATTCACTTTAAAAGGAAGAGCCCCCACCAAGGTTTCTCCTTTCCTCTCCTTCCCCTCCAGCCCAGTAAGACCCACCGAGCACCAGACCAAAGCAACACCACCAGGAGACAGTATGCGCTCACCTCCGCACTCACTCTCTGCTCCAAGGCCAGCGATCACCTTGCCTGTGGCCGGGGAGCTTCACCAGGGTTCATCAAGAGCCAAAATAGCGTGAGGATAAGTCCCGCACTGGGGCTTGTCACCCAACACCTGGCTCAGGCTGGCCCGATCTCCCACGGTCCCCGTGCCTGACTCCTATTCACAGCCTAGGCCTTTCTCTGACTGGATGCCCTTTCTTGCCAGCCAACACCCTCTAGAAAAATCCCAGCTGCGTACTCCTGCCAAGAAACCAGCTTTGGCCATGCCGATTGCAAGCCTTTTCCACCCCCGAGGAGCTACAAGAGCCCCTGTGGCCCATCTCACCGTGCTTAGGTCTGGGGGTGCGTGTAAGAACATCACGAAAATGAGCAGATGCCTAAATTCTCCGCAGTCAAGAACCGGGTTATTTTTTTCTGTGTTCTGAAGAGGCCCGAACCTGTCCTGTGGTCATTACTACGGTGGGGACACAGTAGCGCACCCAATTACCGTGACCATTTTGGCACANGGTGGGGACACAGTAGCGCACCCAATTACCGCGACCATTTGGCACAGCACCCAGAGGGTGAAGATCTCTGTCGTTTCAACGGAGCCAAAGCGTGAGCCGGCCGCTCCAGCTCGGTGCCCGCCGCCACCCCTTCCACAGGCATAACCACACGAATGACCGTCTGAAGGAGCCACAGTGAGACCCACACATCCACGCGACAGAGACGAGAGAGACCGTACTCCCAGGAAATTCAGAGCCAACACGCCCCAGTAAAAGATCTCATAGAAGAGATGATCAGACAGTAGGAAAAGACAAAAAGGGAGCTTGCACACGATGGAAAGGATCTGAAACACTGGAAACGTGCACAGATCTGAAGAACAGAGCCCCCCGCTGAGCGCGGCACAGAGGACAGATTCAGGGGAATGAACTGCAAGAGAAAATACAGGTAAGCGGGCAGAGAGCAGACAAGAGGCACGTAAGACACCACGGACTTGTGCCTGACAGCAAAGGCCCCAGGACACAAAGACCAAGAGGACAAAAGCCTCTGAAAACAGGAAATAAGACAACGTTCCTGAAATCAAGGTCCTGACGGTAGGGCCGCCTGGGGGCTCCATCCGTGAAGCGTCTGCCTTCGCCTCAGGTCATGATCCCGGGGCCCTGGGATCGAGTCCCGCAGCAGGCTCCCTGCTCAGCGGGGAGTCTATGTCTCCCCCTCCCCCGCGTGAACTTTTTCTCTTTCTCAAATGAATAAGTAAATAAATCTTTAAAAAGAATTAAAGTCCCGACAGTAACGTCAAAACCGCTGTGCGCACACGGTGAGGACAGCAGAGGCCCAGCATGGCAGAAGCTCTGCCCTTACGGCCAGTGCACCTGCTCTCGGCCTCAACGTGACTCACACTGTCCCCGCTCACTGCGGGCGTCCCGCCTCACCCCTGCCTCATCCCCTGAGGTGCCTGTGGGCCCACTGCACGGGGAGGTGGACCACTGCCCCTCACAAGGCAACGCCTAACTGCTTTCCAAAGTCCCCCTTGGTCTGGCGCCCTCGCCGGGACCTGGTGCTCTCCAACCTTTCACCGTTCCGTGGTGCAGAAAGAAATCTCACTGTGGTACCAGTTTGTACCGGCCTGAACTCGAGCGATATCCAGCATCAATTCGCATGTTTGTTTTTTGCTTCTATCAAATTTCTCCATTGTTCTTTGTACCTTTATTTTTGAGTTTCTCTGATTATTTTTTCTGTTTTTTATTGATCAGGAGTCCTCTATACACCCTGAGCAACAGCCTTTGGGCATGTCGATCGACGGGTATTTCCTGGGTCCCCCCCACCTGCCAGCACTCTTCTCAGAACTAAGGAAGCCACAAGGACACGGATGCCACGTTAACACTCTCCACGCACTGTGCTTGGCGCTTTACACACAGACTCATGTCATCCCTACAACCATAGCCCAACGTGATCACTGCAGAGACTGTCCCCAAGGCACAGAGAGGTTGGGTCACTCTGCTGGCCCAAAGAGGGCCAGCCAAGTGGCAGAGGCGGGTTCTACCTCCCAACACCAGGACACCTGCCCTGTAAGAGCCGCAAGCCGGCTCCCTGTACGGCTCGGATCAAAGAGGGCACTTAGAACAGG
>NW_023182213.1:534-729 GCF_002007445.2 Ailuropoda melanoleuca | reverse complement strand
AGGCAAGTCCGTCAGAAACAACACCGTGCAGAGCCAGTTTTAGCACTATCATCAGCCTTCGTGAATAGGGAACCGTGAGGAAAGTGGTTGCGGAAGACTGACGAGCGTGCCAAATAGCGGTCTCTGAGACACCACACAATTCAGGGAAATATCAACGAACAGGATCTCTCATGAGTAAGGGAGCATGAGTGAAAA
>NW_023182213.1:0-189 GCF_002007445.2 Ailuropoda melanoleuca | reverse complement strand
GATCTCTCATGAGTAAGGGAGCATGAATGAAAAAGTTTAGGATTTTCGAGGACTCAGCGCCCTTCTTCTCGGTAATCAAGCAGCGCTTCCAGGAACACACCTCCAGCTAACATCAGCATTTTCCCTGGGGACCCTGATTCCACATTGGTTGTATGGGCCTGGGAAGTATCTTATCAAAACTGCTGTGGC
>NW_023182212.1:562-971 GCF_002007445.2 Ailuropoda melanoleuca | reverse complement strand
ATAAATATCTACACCCCCAACAGGGGAGCAGCAAGATACACAAGCCAACTCTTAACCACGATAAAGAAACATATAGATAAAAATACGTTAATANAGGGGACCTCAACACCCCACTATCAGAAATAGACAGAACACCCTGGCAAAAACTAAGCAAAGAATCAAAGGCTTTGAATGCCATACTCGACGAGTTGGACCTCATAGATATATATAGAACACTACACCCCAGAACAAAAGAATACTCATTCTATTCAAATGCACGTGGAACGTTCTCCAGAAGACCATATACTGGGTCACAAAACATGTCTCAACCGATTCCAAAAGACTGAGATGATTCCCTGCATATTCTCAGACCACAATGCTTTGAAACTGGAACTCAATCACAAGGAAAAATTTGGAAGAAACTCAAACA
>NW_023182212.1:0-411 GCF_002007445.2 Ailuropoda melanoleuca | reverse complement strand
GTCCTAAGGGGGAAATACATAGCCATCCAAGCCTCACTCAAAAGAATAGAAAAATCTAAAATGCAGTTTTTATATTCTCACCTCAAGA
The DNA here is from genome assembly GCF_002007445.2 of Ailuropoda melanoleuca. NCBI lineage: Eukaryota > Metazoa > Chordata > Mammalia > Carnivora > Ursidae > Ailuropoda > Ailuropoda melanoleuca. The sequence continues at coordinate 323 of NW_023182212.1, read as the reverse complement.
AGCTGGAGCAGCTACAGAGGGAGAGGCCTAATCCACGCACGAGAAAGCAGTTCAAGATTAGAGGNCAGAAATACAGTAGAGAAGATCAACAGAACAAGAAGCTGGTCCTTTGAAAGAATAAATAAGATTGATAAGCCACTAGCCAGACTTTTTCAAAAGAATAGAGAAAGGACCCAAATTAATAAAATTATGAATGAAAGGGGAGAAATCACAACCAACACCAATGAAATAGGAAGGATCATTAGAAACTTGTATCAACAGCTTTATGCCAATATATTAAACAACCTGGCAGAAATGGATGCCTTCCTGGAAACCTATAAACC
>NW_023182211.1:378-884 GCF_002007445.2 Ailuropoda melanoleuca | reverse complement strand
CGTTGGAAGCGGGTTTTGGCCGAATTGCCTTTCTCAGTGCTGTGTTCGTCGTGTTCCACTCACGGTACCAAGGCACCTTGATTCCTGTTCCACCTTCCATAAGGCCGTCGTGACTTCAAGGGGTATCCCCTCACACTTTGTTTCTTGGTTCTAAGGGCTGGATCCTCCACAAGTCCCTACACCCAATGTGGAATCGGGGTCCCCAGTGAAAAGGCTGCTGTTCGCTGGAGGTGTTTTCCTGGACGCTCTGCNTGAAAAGGCTGCTGTTTGCTTGAGGCGTTTTCCTGGACGCTCTGCTTTATTACCAATGAGAAGGGTGCTGAGTGCTCGAAAATCCTGAACCTTTTCGTTCATGCTCCATTACTCACGAGAGATGATGATCGTTGATATTTCCCTTCACTTGTGGGGTCTCAGAGACCACTGGTGGGGCACTCTCGTCAGGCTTCCGCGACCACTTTCCCTCATGTTTCCCTATTCACGAAGGGTGATGATAGTGCTAAGACGGT
>NW_023182211.1:0-367 GCF_002007445.2 Ailuropoda melanoleuca | reverse complement strand
CTGTACGGTGTTGTATCTGAGGGACGTGTTTTGGGCCTTTCCATTCCATTGCCGCCAGCAGTTTTGACAGGATTTCCCCAGGGAGCAAACATTTCGTTGGAAGCGGGTTTTGGCCGAATTGCCTTTCTCAGTGCTGTGTTCGTCGTGTTCCACTCACGGTACCAAGGCACCTTGATTCCTGTTCCACCTTCCATAAGGCCGTCGTGACTTCAAGGGCTTTCCCCTCACACTTTGTTTCTTGGTTCTAAGGGTTTGGATCCTCCCCAGGCCCCTTCACCCAATGTGGAATCGGGGTTCCCTGTGAAAAGGCTGCTGTTCGCTGGAGGCGTTTTCCTGGACGCTCTGCTTTATTACCAATGAGAAGGGC
>NW_023182210.1:0-1177 GCF_002007445.2 Ailuropoda melanoleuca | reverse complement strand
CTATTGTGGACAATGCTGCTATGAACATTAGGGTGCACATGGCCCTTCTCTTCACTATGTCTGTATCTTTGCGGTAAATACCCAGTAGTGCAATGGCTGGGTCATGNACACCCAGTAGTGCAATGGCTGGGTCATAGGGTAGTTCAATTTTTAACTTTTTAAGGGACCTCCACACTGTTTTCCAGAGTGGCTGTACCAACTTGCATTCCCACCAACAATGTAGGAGGGATCCCCTTTCTCCACATCCTCTCCAACAATTGTTGTTTCTTGCCTTGTCTATCTTTGCCATTCTAACTGGCGTAAGGTGGTATCTCAGTGTGGTTTTGATTTGAATTTCCCTGATGGCTAATGATTTTGAACATTTTTTCATGTGTCTGTTAGCCATTTGTATGTCTTCATTGGAAAAGTGTCTGTTCATATCATCTGCCCATTTTTTGATTTGTTTATTTCTTTCTCACGTATTGAGTTTGAGAAGTTCTTTGTAGATCTTGGATACCAGTCCTTTATCTGTGGTGTCCTTTGCAAATATATTCTCCCATTCCGTGGGCTGTCTCTTAGTTTTTTTGACTGTTTCCTTGGCTGTGCAGAAGCTTTTTATCTTGATGAAGTCCCACAAGTTCATTTTATCTTTTGTTTCTCTTGCCTTTGGAGATGTGTCATGAAAAATGTTGCTTTGGCTGATGCCGTAGAGGTTGCTGCCTAAGANTGTCATAGAAGTTGTTGCCTATGTTCTCCTCTAGAATTTTGATGGATTCCTGTCTCACATTGAGGTCTTTCATCCATTTGGAGTTTATTTTTGTGTATGGTGTGAGAGAGTGGTCAAGTTTCATTCTTTTGCATGTAGCTGTCCAATTTTCCCAGCACCATTTATTGAAGAGACTGTCTTTTTTCCACCGGATGTTTTTTCCTGCTTTATCAAAGATTAGTTGCCCAAAGAGCCGAGGGTCCATTTCTGGGTTCTCTATTCTGTTCCATTGGTCGATGTGTCTGTTTTTGTGCCAGTACCATGCTGTCTTTGTGATCACAGCTTTGTAGTACAGCTCGAAATCTGGCCTTGTGATGCCCCCAGCTTTGTTTTTCCTTTTCAAGAGTTCATTGGCGATTCGGGGCCTTTTCTGTTTCTATACAAATTTAAGGACTATTTGTTCCAGTTCTTTGAAAAATGTCCTCGGTATTT
>NW_023182209.1:0-851 GCF_002007445.2 Ailuropoda melanoleuca | reverse complement strand
GAACGTAGGACACCAAAAATGAATCAAGGTGACTGCCGACTCCGAGCCATAATAATGTTTCAGTGAAGGCTAATCAATCATAACAAATATGCCACTCTGGTGTGGGAAGTTGACACTGCCTATGGGGGGGGGGCAGAGATACAGGTGAACTTCCTACTTTCTGCTCAATTTTGCTGTGAACTTAAAATCACTTTAAAAAAAAAAGTCTATTTTAAAGGAAAAAAGACTTAACAAAACTAGTTTGCACAGTCCTTGCCCTCCTCTTGCCATACAGTTTACAGTAAAGAGTAAGAATCTTTTCTATGCCTTGGCAAATTCTCATACTCTATTCTGAGTTTGTTATCAGCTTCCAACATCTTATCCTTTGTGCTTTCAGTGCGGGGAAATATATCTGAAAGTCCCTTTAATGTGAAGCTTTTGGCTGATGTCATTTACTTGCCGACATCTTCATCCTTTTGTCCTGACCACTCTCCTCAGGTACTGATTTTGCCTTTACTGAATTGCTTTGGCTGCATATTTACTCTCACTATGCCTGCAGGGTCAACATTGCCAGAGGCAGCTATTCCTACAATGGTCTCTTCACATTCTATAGAATTTCACTTCCGGCCAACCACTTTTTGCTCCCTTGCTGCACACTCATCTTTGTTGCCTCTCCTTTCTGCTGGCGATTATCCTGTTTTGTGATCTGTGTTGTGGCTGTTCACTAGGAGAGCAAGGAAGCAGCAGAATGACACGTTTTGCTCTGTGTGTGTGTGTGTGTGTGTGTGTGACCTGAATAACGAGCACAGTGACCGAGCACTGGAAGATTGTGAAAGAAGTGACCACCGACCACGATGCACGTCTGTTAGCAC
>NW_023182208.1:0-2680 GCF_002007445.2 Ailuropoda melanoleuca | reverse complement strand
CAAACCAGGGAAAGACCCCATCAAAAAGAAGAATTACAGACCGATTTCCCTAATGAATATGGATGCCAAAACCCTCAACAAGATCCTGGTAATATAATCCANATAGAATCCAACAGTACATTAAAAGGATTATCCATCATGACCAAGTGGGATTCATACCTGGGATGCAAGCATGGTTCAACACTCGCAAATCAATCAATGTGATACATCATATCAACAAGAAAAGACTCAAGAACCATATGATCCTCTCAATTGATGCAGAAAAAGCATTTGACAAAATACAGCATCCTTTCCTGATTAAAACCCTTCAGAGTGTAGGAATAGAGGGTACATTTCTCAATCTCATAAAAGCCATCTATGAAAAGCCTACTGCAAGCATTATTCTCAATGGGGAAAAGCTGGAAGCTAAAGCCTTTCCCTTAAGATCATGACAAGGATGCCCACTCTCGCCACTATTATTCAACATAGTACTAGAAGACCTTGAAACAGCAATCAGACAGCAAAAAGGGTTAAAATGTATCCAAATGGGCAAAGAAGAATTCAAAATATCTCTCTTCACAGATGACATGATACTCTATATGGAAAACCCAAAGGAATCCACTCCCAAACTATTAGAAGTTATAGAACAATTCAGTAAGGTGGCAGGATACAAAATCAATGCCCAGAAATCAGTTGCATTTCTATACACGAATAACGAGACTGAAGAAAGAGAAATTAGGGAATCCATCCCATTTACAATAGCACCAAAAACCATACGTTACCTTGGAATTAACTTAACCAGAGACGTAAAGGACCTATATCCTAGAAACTATAGATCACTTTTGAAAGATATTGAGGAAGACATAAAAAGATGGAAAAATATTCCATGCTCATGGATTGGAAGAATTAACATAGTTAAAATGTCCATACTACCCAGAGCAATCTACACTTTCAATGCTATCCCGATCAAAATACCGAGGACATTTTTCAAAGAACTGGAACAAATAGTCCTTAAATTTGTATGGAACCAGAAAAGGCCCCGAATCTCCAAGGAACTGTTGAAAAGGAAAAACAAAGCTGGGGGCATCACAATGCCGGATTTCGAGCTGTACTACAAAGCTGTGATCACAAAGACAGCATGGTACTGGCACAAAAACAGACACATAGACCAATGGAACAGAATAGGGGACCCAGAAATGGACCCTCGGCTCTTTGGGCATCTAATCTTTGATAAAGCAGGAAAAAACATCCGGTGGAAAAAAGACAGTCTCTTCAATAAATGGTGCTGGGAAAATTGGACAGCTACATGCAAAAGAATGAAACTTGACCACTCTCTCACACCATACACAAAAATAAACTCCAAATGGATGAAAGACCTCAATGTGAGACAGGAATCCATCAAAATTCTAGAGGAGAACATAGGCAACAACTTCTATGACATCGGCCAGAGCAACCTTTTTCACGACACATCGCCAAAGGCAAGAGAANATGACACATCTCCAAAGGCAAGAGAAACAAAAGATAAAATGAACTTGTGGGACTTCATCAAGATAAAAAGCTTCTGCACAGCCAAGGAAACTTTCAAAAAAACTAAGAGGCGAGTCACGGAATGGGAGAATATATTTGCAAAGGACACCACAGATAAAGGACTGGTATCCAAGATCTACAAAGAACTTCTCAAACTCAATACACGAGAAACAAATAAACAAATCATAAAATGGGCAGAAGATATGAACAGACACTTTTCCAATGAAGACATACAAATGGCTAACAGACACATGAAAAAATGTTCAAAATCATTAGCCATCAGGGAAATTCAAATCAAAACCACACTGAGATACCACCTTACGCCAGTTAGAATGGCAAAGATAGACAAGGCAAGAAACAACAATTGTTGGAGAGGATGTGGAGAAAGGGGATCCCTCCTACATTGTTGGTGGGAATGCAAGTTGGTACAGCCACTCTGGAAAACAGTGTGGAGGTCCCTTAAAAAGTTAAAAATTGAACTACCCTATGACCCAGCCATTGCACTACTGGGTGTTTACCCCAAAGATACAGACGTAGTAAAGAGAAGGGCCATATGCACCCCAATGTTCATAGCCGCATTGTCCACAATAGCTAAATCGTGGAAGGAACCGAGATGCCCTTCAACGGATGACTGGATTAAGACGTTGTGGTCCATATATACAACAGAATATTACTCAGCTATCAGAAAGAACGAATTCTCAACATTTGCTGCAACATGGACGGCACTGGAGGAGATAATGCTAAGTGAAATAAGTCAAGCAGAGAAAGACAATTATCATATGATTTCTCTCATCTATGGAACATAAGAACTAGGATGATCGGTAGGGGAAGAAAGGGATAAAGAAAAGGGGGGTAATCAGAAGGGGGAATGAAACATGAGAGACTATGGACTATGAGAAACAAACTGAAGACTTCAGAGGGGAGGGGNATGGGATAGGCTGGTGATGGGTAGTAAGGAGGGCACGTATTGCATGGTGCACTGGGTGTTATACGCAACTAATGAATCATCGAACTTTACATAAAATCCAGGGATGTACTGTATGGTGACTAATATAATATAATAAAAAAAATTAAAAAAAAAAAGAAGTTGCCCACCAACATAAAAAAAAAAGTGAAGCTCTACTTGGCAGGGAAAGCTACAAAATGTGAGAATGAAAAAGTTAAGACCCACATT
>NW_023182207.1:0-1676 GCF_002007445.2 Ailuropoda melanoleuca | reverse complement strand
TTACATCGGAATCTGGGGATGTACTGTATGGTGATTAACATAATATAATAAAATTAAATTTAAAAAAAAAGGAAAAGCCAAAAAAAAAATAAAATAAAAAATAAAATTATGAAGGAAAAGGGAGNCTGGTGATGGGTAGTAAGGAGGGCACGTATTGCATGGTGCACTGGGTGTTATACGCAACTAATGAAGCATCAAACTTTACATCGGAATCTGGGGATGTACTGTATGGTGATTAACATAATATAATAAAATTAAATTTAAAAAAAAAGGAAAAGCCAAAAAAAAAATAAAATAAAAAATAAAATTATGAAGGAAAAGGGAGAGGTCACAACCAACACCAATGAAATAGGAAGGATTATTAGAAACTTTTATCAACAGCTTTATGCCAATAAATTAAGCAATCTGGAAGAGATGGAGGCCTTCCTGGAAACCCATAAACTACCAAGACTGAAGCAGGAAGAAAATGATTTTTTTAAACAGACCAATTAATTATGAAGAGATTGAAACAGTAATTAGGCTGGTGATGGGTAGTAAGGGGGGCACATATTTCATGGTGCACTGGGTGTTATACGCAACTAATGAATCATTGAACGTTACATCAAAAACCAGGGATGTACTGTATGGTGACTAACATAATATAATAAAAAAATATTATTATAAAAAAAAAGAAACAGTGATTAAAAACCTTCCAAAAAACAAAACACCAGGGCCTGATGGATTTCCTGAGGAATTCTACCAAACATTCAAAGAAGAAATAATACCTATTCTCCTAAAGCTATTTCAAAAAATAGAAACAGAAGGAAAGCTACCAAACTCATTCTATGAGGCTAATATTACCTTGATCCCCAAACCAGGCAAAGACCCCATCAAAAAGGAGAATTACAGACTGATATCCCTGATGAATATGGACGCCAAAATTCTCAACGAGATCCTTGCTAATAGAATTGAACAGTACATTAAAAGGATTATCCATCATGACCAAGTGGGATTCATACCTGGGATGCAAGGGTGGTTCAACATTCGCGAATCTATCAGTGTGATAGATTATATCAACAAGAAAAGACTCAAGAACCATATGATCCTCTCAATTGATGCAGAAAAAGCATTTGACAAAATACAGCATCCTTTCCTGATTAAAACCCTTCAGAGTGTAGGAATAGAGGGTACATTTCTCAATCTCATAAAAGCCATCTATGAAAAGCCTACTGCAAGCATTATTCTCAATGGGGAAAAGCTGGAAGCCTTTCCCTTAAGATCAGGAACACGACAAGGATGCCCACTCTCGCCACTATTATTCAACATAGTACTAGAAGTCCTTGCAACAGCAATCAGAAGACAAAAAGGGATCAAAGGTATCCAAATCGGCAAAGAAGAAGTCAAACTGTCTCTCTTTGCAGATGACATGATACTCTATATGGAAAACCCAAAGGAATCCACTCCCAAACTATTAGAAGTTATAGAACAATTCAGTAAGGTGGCAGGATACAAAATCAATGCCCANTGTGTTCCCTCTCTCACTGGCTGTCTCTCTGTCAAATAAATAAATAAAATCTTTAAAAAAAAAAAAAAGGTATCCAAATTGGCAAAGAAGAAGTCAAACTATCTCTCTTAGCAGATGACATGATACTCTATATGGAAAACCCAAAAGAATCCACTCCCAAACTACTAGAAGT
>NW_023182206.1:0-3004 GCF_002007445.2 Ailuropoda melanoleuca | reverse complement strand
AATCTAGAATCTATGCTTTGTGGGCCCTTGTCAATAAGTTCAGCCCGATCCAACATTGTGTACCTTCCATCGTTAGCCCACATATGTAACATCCATTTCTACACACATTCCCAAGATGTTTGTTCGTGCAAATTGGGGGAAAAAAATCATGTAGTTCTTTCATAGTGTAGTGCACCTCTTCACAGGTTAGACTTTGTACCTCACTTTTCAGGGCTGCTGGGACTTGAGCCTAGTTACAAAGAGGGGTTGTGGGAGTGGGTCCAATGGAGAACCAGCAGTATCTCACAAGACAAATCCCTCGGAGGAGGCCATTACAGGCATAGCAGGGTTAATCTCCTCAGTGGGAGTGGTATGGTCATTCTACTGGCAAAGAAGACTCATCAGAATTTAGGGATTCTATGTCCCCAGATTCATTAGGATTATCCCATATGTCTCTGTTCCAACTTTCGGGATCCCATTCCTTCCCAACTAATGTCTTCAGGTTTCAGAAAGAAACCCTGTGAGATTGGGAATCTCATTTGCATTGTAAATCAGACACTCACAGAATGATATTCTGGGTTTGGTTTTCAGCACCCTCAGCTCAGGAACTATGGATACACTGGTCTTTCAAGGCACACACATAAGTTTTCAGGTCATTTATGCAATAGTTGAGCTGAGAATTTGAGTCTCCAAGCTCAACCTTCTCTTTCCCACTTATTTTAGTGCACTCAGAAGCAACCAGCCAATCTTATTATATTCAGCACTTTGACAAAAATGTTTGAAGGTATTGTCTCTGTAAGTACTGATTTGTTGTATCCAGTGGTGACATTTTGCAGATCTCTGTTGCTGCATCACACCATGGATTCTCAGTGTTCTCTTTACAACAGAAATGGAGTCATTGCAAGCTTTAAATCTAATCAGATCAGAGAACCAATTCCACAAACAGCAGAACCAATTCAGAAAATCCATCCTTAATATTTTGTTCCTCAGGAACCACTCTTGGTATCANCCAGGAAATGACAAAAAACGATCTGATATAACTTCAAATCACAGTGGTATTACTTATGTTTCTATATTAGAAAACTGTGAGGAAATCCCTTTAACAGCATTTTATTCACTAGAAACTCATCATATAAAATATTACGTTAACATATGCAGTTATCTAGGTCTTCACAATACATTGAATTCCAAACAAATTCTCACTCTGTTTAGTTTTAATCTTTAGAAAAAGATTAAACCCTTGGTCTAAGGAGTTACTGAAGGCAGTGTGACATTCTTTTAAAAATAGATACTTATTCTCCTCTCACTTCCTTTAGGATCCTGAAAAACCACTGGGCTTTTACACTCAATTGTCAGTGGACATTATTAGATGAAATCAAAAGATCCAAGTGAGTCCTATTTTTGCCACTGACTTGTTAGGACACTATACAAATCAGGCCACTTCTCTGCATCTCATTTTCTTAATGAAGGTCTCTGGATGATAGGATTTCCAATATCCTCATGCCTGGATATGCTTCAATTTCAGTATTTTTTATTTTAGGCATGCCGGGTTGGGTTTTTTTGTTTGTTATTTGGTTGGGTTTTTTTTTTTTTCCAAGCTTTGGTTTCTTTACTACTTCCATGGCATTCTCCTCTGTTTGAATTGTTTTCTTCCGCACATTTCTCATCACTTATGTTTCAGGTCAAATGCCACCTCCTCAAAGAAGAGGCTTTTGATGACCTTCCTCCTCTAATCACTAACCATCCCTGTAACTTGTTATGCTTTCTTCATGGGACTCATCACTATCTAATGATGTCTAACTGACTTCTTTACCATGTTTATTCTCTGCATCATAGGAACAATATAAGCTCCGTGAAAGCAATCTTGTTTGTCCTATCTGTCTTTGTGCTCAGACTCAGACAATGATGGGCACATCATATTACATAAACACATGTTTAATCAGTCAATCACTGATGAACCAAACTCTAAGTGAGTGAACCCTAGGTCTGTGTAATTCTCAGCTAGCAGAAAGAGTATATCCAATGTACGTTCCATTGTGAAAGATCAAACAGACTAATGGAGACAAGGGAAAGAGAAACACAATAAGGGTAAGATACTAAAAATTTGCAAGTTTAACAAGGCCAAGTAATATCCGAGCAGGGACATGATCAAACCTACAGAGTGTATGGTACATTGAGTGAAAACATGTGGTTTCTTCAAATCCTGGAAGACCAACCCCCAAGGGAGTTATTGAAAAAGTAACAGGAAAGTTAAATGTCTGCCCAGTGTCCACCTCAATTAGTTCTTTTCTATACAACCAAGGTTACCAGGCCCCCGTTTTCATATAAAATATAAAATTAGGCCTCAGTTCCCCAGGGCAATAATAATTTGGGACATAGGCTGGCCCAGCTATGGCTAACTGGTGAAAGTCCAACCCTTGAAGCAGGAGGCATAGATTACCTTGATTAGTGAGTTTCCGATTTCTTAGGAAATTAAATTGGATGCTGAGAATGTTGATAAAGGGTTTAATACTGGTCCTCACTTTGACAAGCATACAGTAGATCTTGCATTGACAGGAGATCCCAAGCGCAAGGATAGTTTTAGTTTGGACTCATTATCTGGTAACAGGGGAGATCAACAACCATCCAAACACCTCCTGGGAGATGGAACTTATGGGATAAAACCCTAGATCGCAGAGCAATTACTCCTCCCATGGCTTTTGTTGGGAAGGTTACTAAAGCCTCCGTCCCATTGGGCAGCCTCTCCAGGCTCATGGTCCACCTCTCCCTCTCCACCACAGCAGTCAGACCTCATCTGCTGGCTTCTGTCCCTTGTGAACTTAACCAAGGAAACTGGCTCCATACACCCCTTTCCCTTCTCATGATAAATGTAAGAGGAAGCCTTTTGCTGCCTCCTTCTAGAGTCACTATATACCAGGCACTCGCTGACTCACGGACACTGGGCTAGAAAAGAAAGTAACAGCTTTACAAGTAGAGACTCTAGGATTTTAGAGTTCATTCAGCCCATAGCTTACGGTGTTTCTCT
>NW_023182205.1:0-558 GCF_002007445.2 Ailuropoda melanoleuca | reverse complement strand
GCTCAGTCTGTAATTAGGAAAGTCTGCACGCGAAAGGAGAAGCCCGGATTTTCAGGCTCCTCCTGCCCGTCAGGGTCCATCAAGGCATTACACCCCCGGAGGGGGTTTCACACTTTGCAAAAGTGGTACATTTTCCACANTCAAGGCATTACACCCCCGGAGGGGGTTCCACACTTTGCAAAAGTGGTACATTTTCCACAGGACTGTGTCAGAGTCAGATGAGAGAATCCCCAGCGGTGGGATTTCAGGCTGCTGGGCTTGATTTGGGGAACAGTGCGTTTTGCAGGAGCTGCCGGAATCCCATCGTCGGTTACCTGTTTTGACTGAACAAAAAGCGGGACTTGATGTTCTTAATAAGAATCGTTCATATTTAGGGGAAGGGGTGGCTCGCCATGTGCTAGGTACTCTCCTTTCATCCTTATTCCAACCCTACGAATTAGCTACTTTTATTGGCCCCAGTTTACGGATGGAGAGAGAGAGAAGTGGAGGGAGGAACTAGCCCAGGCCCTGATGAACCGGTATCAACCCGCTGCTCACTCATCACCTGTCGCACGGACA
>NW_023182204.1:0-6019 GCF_002007445.2 Ailuropoda melanoleuca | reverse complement strand
TTTTCTCCTATTGAGTTGTATGAGTTCCTTGTATATTTTGGGTTTTCACCCCTTATTGGATATGTGGTTTGCAAATATTTTCTCCCATTCCATAGTTTATCTTTTTGTTGTTGATGGTCTCCTTTGCCATGCAGAAACTTTTTAGTTTATTGTAGCCCCACTTGTTTATTTTTGCTTTTGTTGCCTTTGCTTTTGATGTCTGACCCAAAAAATTATTGGCAAGATCAGTGTCATGGAGCTTATTCCCTGTGTTTTCTTCTAAGAATTTTATGGTTTTAGGTCTTATGTTCAAGTCTTTAATCCATTTGAGTGGATTTCTGTGTGTGTGGTGAGATGGGGTCCAGTTTCACTCTTGTGCATGCAGCAATCCAGTTTTCCCAACACCATTTTGAAGATGTTCTCCTCTCCCCATTGTATATTCTTGGCTTCTTTGTTAAAAATTAACGATCGTGTATGCATGGGGTAATTTCTGGGCTCTGTTCTGTTCCATTGACCTAGGTGTCTGTTTTTATGGCGGTACCATATCGTTTTGATTATGATGGCTTTAGAATATAATTTGAACCCAGGAAATGTGATGTCTCCACCTTTGTTCTTCTTTCTCAAGATTGGTATGTTTATTTGGAGTCTTTGGATTGCTTTTTCTATTTCTGTGAGAAATGCCATTGGAATTTTGATAGGGATTGAATCGAATCTGTACATTGCTTTGAGTAGTGTGGACATGTAAACAATTTTAATTCTTCCTATCCATGAGCAGGGGATGTCTTTCTATTTGTTTGTGTCTTCTTTAATTTTTTTGTTGTCTTTTACCTTCCTTGGTTAAATTTATTTTGAAGCATTTTATTATTTTCTTAATTTCTCTTTCTGATAGTTTATTGTTAGTGTATAGAAACGCAGCTGATTTTTGTATATTAATGTCATATTCTTCAACTTTACTGAATTTGTTTATTTTAACAGTTTTTTTGGTGGAGTTTTTAGGATTTTCTACATATAATATGTAATCTGCAAATAGAGACAGTTTTACTTCTTCCCTTCTGATTTGAATGCTTTTTAAATTTCTTTTTCCTGCCTGATTGCTGTGGCTAGGACTTTTTCAGTGCTGTGTTGAATAAAAGTGGTGAGAGTGGGTATCCTTGTCTTTCACCTGATCTTACAGGAAAGCTTTCGCTTTTCACTGTTGAGTATGGTGTTAGCTCTAGGCTTGACATATATGGCTTTTATTATGTCGGGGTATGTTCTCCGAATACTTAGTTTTTTGAATTTTTATCATGAAATGTAGTTGAATTTTATCAAATGCTTTTTCAGCATATATTGAGATGACTACATGATTTTTATCCTTCATTTTGTTGATGTGGTGTATCACGTTTATTGATTTGCTATGTTGAACTGTGTTTGCATCCCAGGAGTAAATCCCACTTGATCAAGACCATGATCCTTTTAATGTACTGTTGAATTCAGTTTGCTGATTTTTGTTTGAGGATTTTTCCATCTATGTTCATCAGGGATATTGGCCTATAATCTTAAAGTGTCTTGTCTGGCTTTGGAGTCAGGGTAATGCTGGTCTTGTAAAATGAGTTTGAAAGTGTTCCATCCTCCTTGATATTTTAGCAGAGTTTGAAAAGATTTGTTATTGATCTTTAAATATTTGTTGGAATTCACCTGTGAAGCCATCTGATTATGGACTTTTGTTTGTTGGGAATTTTTCAATTACTAATTCAGTCTCCTTACTGGTGATTGTTCTGTTCAGATTTTTTGTTTCTTCATGATTTTGTCTTGGTAGGTTCTATGTGTTTTAGGAATTTATCTACTAGGTTGTCTGATTTATTGGCATGTGATTGTTCATAGTCTGTTACAGTCCTTTGTATTGGTGTAATACCAATTATAATGTCTCTTCTTTCATTTATAATTTTGTGTATTTCAGTCCTTTTTTACTTGGTAAGTCTAGCTAAAGATTTGTTTATCTTAAAAAAAAAAGCTAGCTCTTAGTTTCATTGGTGTTTTCTATGCCTTTTTAGTCTCTGTTCCATGTATTTCCACTCTGGTCCTTGTTATTTCCTTCCTTCTAACTTCGGGCTAGTTTGTTCTTGTTGTATGTCCTTAGGTGCAGAGTTAGATTGTTTGAGATCTTTGTTTTTTTCCCCTCTCTCTTGTTTTAAAATATTTTATTTATTTATTAGAGAGAGAGAGAGAGCATGAGCAGTGGTTGAGGGCCAGGGGCGGGGAGGGCAAAGCAGAGGCAGGGGGAGAAGCAGACTTCCTAATGAGCAGGGAGCCTGACGTGGGACTCAATCCCAGGACCCTGGGATCATGACCTGAGCCGAAGGCAGACGCTTCACCGACTGAGCCTCCCTGGTGCCCCGAGATCTTGTTTTCTCTTAATGTAGGCATTTATTTTTATAAACTTCCCTGTTAGACCTGCTTTTGCTGCATGCCGTAAGTTTTGGTATATTGTATCTCCCTCTTCATTTGTCTCAAGATGTTATTTGATTTCTCTTTTGAATTCNCAAAATTGGACTACCACTTGCAAATCAATGTAATTCATAATCTTAACAGAATAAAGGAAAGAATCCATGTGGTCATTCAATAAATTTTTTAAATTTATTTCTAGTTTCATACCACTTGGTCAGAAAAGATGCTTGATATGATTTCAGTCTTCTTTTTTTTTAAGATTTTATTTGTTTATTTGAGAGAGAGATTGAGAGAATGAGTGGGGGGAGGGGCAGAGGCAGAGGGAGAAGCAGACTCCCCGCTGAGCAGGGAGCCCGATGCGGGACTCGCTCCCAAGACCCCGGGATCATGACCTGAGCCGAAGGCAGATGCTTTACCAACTGAGGCACCCAGGCGCCCTGATTTCAGTCTTCTTATATTTGTTAAGACTTGTTTTTTGTCTTAACGTGTGATCTGTCCTGAGTAATGTTCCGTGTGTGCTTATGAGGAATGTGTATTCTGTTGCTGTTGGATGGAATGCTGTATATATGTCTGTTAGGCCATCTGGCCTAATAGATAGTGTAAATCCAGTGTTTCCTTATGATTTTTTGTCTGGATGACCTATCCATTGTCAAAAGTGGGTTACTATGTACCCTCTTCTTACTCTACATTTGCTTTAAATATTTAGGTGCTCTGTCCTTTGAGGTTTTGACAGGACTTTTTATATAACTCCATTCTCTCTCCTTTCTGAGCATATCAATGATACTTTTTTATTTTTTTAACCTTTTAAGTGGTTGCCATGTAGTTTGCAGTACACAGTTACAGCTGATCTAAGTCCACCTTCACGTAACACTACACTGCTTTGTGGGTGGTGTGCTTCATGACAAAATAACCCTGATTCCTCCCTCCCGTCCCTTGTATGGTCCTTGTCATTCATTTCACTTACATATAAGCATACGTATACATACATACATACACACATGAGCATACATGGTCAAATACTGTGTTGCTATTATTTTGAACAAATTGTTACATCAGTTAAGAATAAGAAAAATATGTTTTAATTTTAACTTCATTTGTTCCTTCTTCAGTGCTTTTCTCTATATAGATCTAAGTTTCTGATCTGTATCGTGTCCTTCTCTCTAAAGAACTTCTATTTAACATTTCTTGCAAGGCAGGTCTACTGGCAACAAAGTCCCTCAATTTCTCTTTATCTCAGAAAGTCTATTTCTTTTTCACTTTTTTAAAAAATATGTATTAGTGAGAGAGAGCACGAGTGGCGGAAAGAGCGGAGGGAGAAGGAGAAGCAGACTCTCCACTGAGCGGGGAGCCTGACGAGGGCCTGGAGCCCGATGTGGGGCTCGATCTCAGAACCGTGGGATCGTGACCTGAGCTGAAGTCAGGTACTTGACCGACTGAGCCACTGAGGCTCCCCTTCTCTTTACCTTTTAAAGGAATTCTAGATTGGTAGGGTTTTTTTTCTCTTAATACTTTTAATTTTTCACTCTGCTCTTTTCTTGCTTCCATGGTTTCTGAGGGGAAGTCAGACGTAATTTTGTCTTTATAACTCTGTAGGGAGAGAATTTTTTCTCTGCCTTCCTTAAGGATTGTTTCTTTATCTTTGAGTTTCTGTAGTTTGAAAATGGTATGCCCAGGTATACTGTGTGTGTGTATGTGTGTGTGTGTTAGTTTTTACTGAGGTGGGAAGGAGGATAGGGAGAGCGAGAGAGAGAATCCCAAGCAGGCTCCATGCCCAGCACAGAGCCCAATGCAGGGCTTGATCTCACGACCTTGAGATCATGAGCTGAGCCAAAATCCAGAGTCGTATGCTTAACTGACTGAGACACCCAGGCACCCCCAGGTATACTGTTTTTAAGCATTTACCCTGCTTGGCGTAATCTGAGCTTCCTGGATCTGTGGGTTGGTGTCTGATGTTAATTTGGTAAAGTTCTCAGTCATTATTACTTCAAATATTTCTTCTGTTCCTTTCTCTTTTTCTCCTTCTGGTATTCTCATTTTGTGTATGTTACACCTTTCGGAGTCGTCTTACAGACCTTGGATATTTTGTTCTGTTTTTTCAGCCTTTGTTTTCTTCGCTTTTCAGTTTTGGAGGTTACTGGTTTCCAGCTTCAAGCTCAGAGATTCTTTCCTCAGACATGCCCTGTCTACTAATAAGCCCATCAAAGACATTCTTCGTTTCTGTTACAGTATTTTTTATCTTGAGCATTTCTTCCTGTCTTAGGATTTCAATTTCTCTGTTTGCGTTGCCCGTCTGTTCTGGCATGCTGTCTGTGTTACCCGTTAGAACCCTTAGCATGTTAATCGTAGTTGTGTTCAATTCCCAGCCTGATAATTCCAGCATCTCTACCATATCTGAGTTTGGTTCTGATGCTTGTTTTGTGTCTTCAGACTGTGTTATTTGCCTCATAATTTTTTACTGGTAGCCTTGTGTGATGTCCTGGGCAAAGGAACTGCGGCGAATAGGCTTTTAGTAACGTGGTGGTGAGGTGTGGGGGATGTAGAAACATCCTAGCANTTTTTACTGGTAGCCTTGTGTGATGTCCTGGGCAAAGGAACTGCTGCGAATAGGCTTTTAGTAACGTGGTGGTGAGGTGTGGGGGATGTGGAAACATCCTAGCGTCCCATGATTAGGTCTCAGTCCTTCAGTGAACTGTGTCTCTAGACTGGGAGCTTCACAAGTATTTCTCAGTTTCTTTCCCCCCTTTTAGGTGGGACGGGATGGCTGGAGGGGTCTGGAGTTGAGTGTTTCGCTCTTCCCAGCTCAGTTAGGTTAGGTTGTGATGAATATATTCTCCAGACGCCGGACCCTGTTCAGAAGAACAGACTGCTCTGGCAGATTTCAGAATGGTTTCTTTCCCTCTGCCCTGTGAGGAGCACAGGGGACTTTTCTCTGGCATTTGCTGTGGGAAGCTGGTGAAGGTCCGGGAGGGAGCACTCACAGACATGTGGGGTCCCCGTGTGACTGAGCCCGCCTGGCGTTGTAACACGCAGCGTTGTCCCTGCTGAGCCTCCAGCTGGTCATCAGTCCGGCCTCACGTGGCTCCAGGGGAGGGTTCTGCTCCAGTAACTGGTGACTCTGTAAGCCTGCTGGGTTCTTGAATGTTGGAGGGAGCAGTTGCTCTGTGACCGAATAGCTCTTACATCTCTAGGAAGAGTTGTTGATTTTTCATTTGCTTTTTACTTGTTAGGGCAGAATGGCAACCTCTGTGCTTCTGGTATGCTGGGCTGGAAAATTCAGCTTCAGTTCGTAGTTCTCAAACATCTAACAGAAAGGAATTTACTGTGTGGTGACTAACATAACATAATGAAAAACTTAAAAAAAAAACAAAAAACAAAAAAAAAGATAAAAAAAAACCGAAAGAAAGGAATTTACCCAACCTGATAAAGGGCATCTACAAGAAACAAGCAGCCGCTTAGCGGTGAAAGAGAGGAGGAGGTGGTGGATGACTGCTCCAAAATTCCTGCTCGGCATCGTACTGGAAACCCCAACCAGTGCAAGAACGAAAGAAAGAAAACGTACACAGGGTGAGAACACGGAAATAAACCGTCCCTGTTCTCAGACTACATGATTATC
>NW_023182203.1:0-772 GCF_002007445.2 Ailuropoda melanoleuca | reverse complement strand
CTAAAAGCAGAACCAATTTTTCACAATTCATCACCATCTGCTAGATAGTCCACCTAGCTGCTCTAAAGGAATCTAATATTAACGCTCACAATTGCTTCTTTTCCCCACCACTTCCTCTCTCATCTCTGTTCAAGTTAACACTGTTTTCTGACCTCTCACAATGGTCTTCATTCTGGTGTCTTCACTTCTACCTACACTATCCTCTAGTCCATCTGACAAGCCCAGATGTTGCCCTTTCCAGATATATCATCCTAAAAGTAACAGCACTTCAAGCGCTATGGTTTAGTCCAAACACTGAACTTGGCAGAGAAAACCAAGTGTCATCCTGCCCCTCCTCCTCTTGATAACTCTGTTCCTACCAAAAGGCCTGGTATAGCTACTGCCCAGGACAACCATCCATAAATTATTGCTCCAATGTAACATGAAAGAGACATTCGTACTGGCTAGATCTACTTTCAGGGAGAATACTGCATTGATTGGAAGGAACATTTTGGTAGGCTGCTTGAGGTCTGGAGTTAGTCTTCTAAAAGTCAAGACTTCCTACTTTAAACTCATTCTTTTCACATCACTTTCTGTTGTCTTTTCTGATGGAACATGTTTTCCTGGAGAGACCTGTGAATCAGGCATATCTGGTCTACATCTGAGGGTTACCTTAAGGAGAGATTTGCTCCTCCTAGACTGTCCATCTCAACATGGGTCCACATGGTACTTCAGAAAAACTATTTGTCCTTAGGATAATAGAAATCTAGAAGTCTGGTATTTCATTTTTATC
>NW_023182202.1:0-578 GCF_002007445.2 Ailuropoda melanoleuca | reverse complement strand
GGGAGAATGTCCCCCACAGGTCCCCTGGAGAGAAGGGTGATGGGCATCCCTGTCCAGGAGAAGAGTGAGCAATGCCCATCCCAGGTCACAGGTGCACCCATCACCTAGCACGCTCGTCCTCAGACTCACCCCTGGAAACACTCGCTCAGTATTTTCAGGAATGTTCATCACAGCAGTGGTGGAGAGAGCAGGCTAGGCACCAACACTAATGCCCAAGGAGGTGGATGGGATCCTTGGTCCCAGTCTTCATGATACAATGCCCTGTAGCTACTGTCACAGCTTCCTCTGGGGCACAGGATCTGGGAAGCCCCTCCTGAGACTCCCCTCCTGCCACCCTGTTCCTGGGAACATTCAGAATTGTTTGAGGAGGAGGTGGANTCAGAATTGTTTGAGGAGGAGGTGGAGAGGATCCAGGATGACAGCAGGTCCGAGAAGGATGGTCAGCACTGGGAGGACAGTTGGACGTGCCCTGAGCCACCATCCACTGCCCGGGCTATGATGCCATCGGACCTCACCCCAAATAATGGCTCCTGATGTAGGGACCCTACTTCCATGGTTTCACTCCCTCCCTCCCTACA
>NW_023182201.1:0-902 GCF_002007445.2 Ailuropoda melanoleuca | reverse complement strand
CACTCCCTGGGGACACAATCTCATGTGCATGATGTTGCTAACGTTGTCCTACACCCAGTGCTGCTCTGCTCTCTTTGTCTTTCTGTGCCTTTCACTCTGCCCTGTCTGTATCGTGTCTTCACTTTCCCTCACCTTCTTCGTCTTGTCATGTCTGCTGCTGATCTCAACTCTAGTATATGTGATCTGACACATTGCAGTTTTCATCTCTAGCAGTCTGATTGGGATGCTTTCATTTTCTTCTCTCTCCTCTTAACATTTCAATCCTGCAGGGTAAATTTGGATAGAAGTCTGCAACATCATCCTGCCTTCCATGCATAGCCCTCTGTCCTGTCCTGCAGAGTCCAGACCTGCCGCCCCAGGACTGCCTGAGCTGNACTGCCTGAGCCAATTCTCAACGTGAGTGTCTCTCTCCCACTGTCTCTGTCTCTCTGTGCATCACAGACAAATACACACATACACGCACATGACATCCATGTCCTATTGGATTCGTACCCTCTAGACAATCCTAAGTCCTGCACCCTAGTAGTCATAATTCCTTGTTAAAATGACGTGATTTTAATGTTTTCTTGTGGGTTTACAATCCTCACCTCCTACTTTATCAGAATTCCTCCCAGTGACGCAGCATCACTCACATGCAGGATGAGGACGTCATAACATGGTCTCATCTCCCTCATCATTTCTGCTCTCATCGTTATGTGTTTTACTTGTTCTTCCATTATAACTCAAACACATTGCTATTGTTGTTGATTTAAGGAGTTGGTTGTATTTACAGACATTAACCACTAAAATCTGTTTTAGATTTATCGATGTAGTTATGATTTCCCCAGCTTATTATACTTTGTATAGACTCACATTTCCATCTGTCACCCTTTCTTTCTGTCCGAGGGGCGTCCTTCACTGTT
>NW_023182200.1:0-1425 GCF_002007445.2 Ailuropoda melanoleuca | reverse complement strand
ATCTGAATGCAGTTACATCACTATTTTGTTTCTGCTTGCGATCTTAAACAAAACACTTAAATCTAAGTGTACTCAACCAATCATTCATAATCTCTTCCAACCCTTCTTTGTGAAATAAAGACATGAGTGCTAAGACCATTGCCTCCAATCATGTTATTTTTGTTTGATTGAATATAATTGACACAGNTGAATATAATTGACACACAGTGTTACATTAGTTTCAGCTGTACAGCATAGTGACTTGACAAGTCCACATGGTGTGATGTGCTCCTCCCAAGTGCAGCTACCATCTGCGACCATACAATGCTACTATGATACCACTGAATATATTCCCTATGCTGTGCCTTTTATTCCCATGATTTACTCATTCCGTAACTGGAAGCCTGTATCTCCCACTCCCTTTCACCCATGTTTCTCATCCCCCCATTTCCCCTCTGCCATTAGTTTGTTCTATTTATAGAACTGAGTCTGTTCTTTGTTTATTACNAATTTTTTTGTAGATTCCACATCAAAGGTATTTCCTGAAGTATTGGTATCTATTCCCTAACAAATTACATCTATGTTTTCAAGTAGACATATTTCAAATTTTATTCAGGAAATTATTTGTTTCAAAAAGAAATTATTTGTTAATGTTTAAACTATTCTAGCACTAGCTAAGATGTAATGACCATCACTTTAATGATTTTATCACTCATATTTTGAAAAATCAACACATAATATAAAAAATCAACATAGAAATTAATTATAAAAATAAATGATGTCACATGAAGGTTTTTCTTTTTTAATGGGTTGGGGTTTATGTGTGTTATTGAATTATTCTATGCTTTATTTCTGCAGGTAAAACTAACAGGAAAAATGACCAGGTTTCCAGATGCTTGAATATTTATAGGTATGATATTGATGTGGAAAAAGTGCAGGAGTTTGTTTCGAAGTTTCAGCCTAAGTAATTGAAAATAAAAGCAAATGCAAACATAATTAAATAAATTAAAAATAGAAAGACTTCTTTTTTTTCTATTTTTAATTTTTTTACTATGTTATGTTAGTCATCATACAGTACACCATTCGTTTTTGATGTAGTGTNCATTAGTTTTTGATGTAGTGTTCCATGATTCATTGTTTGCGTGTAACACCCAGTACTCATTACAACACGTGAAAGACTTCTGAGAATAAAATTTTTCTAAGCATTGAGATAAGAAAGAAAATCATGTACTTAATTTTCATTGTCACTTGATCAATGATTGGAGCGTTCTAGGCCAAAGGATGCTAGTAGCTCTTCCCTTTTAATAGCGGTTACTCATTATCCTAACTCCAGGTAGTTATTCAGATAAATTGGGAAACATTTTAAGGATCAGTACTTTGATATCTAAGGATACCTAGGATTAGTTCTGTCCCAGAGGAATTAGATGTGCTATGTCCTCCTATCTT
>NW_023182199.1:0-1229 GCF_002007445.2 Ailuropoda melanoleuca | reverse complement strand
TTACCGAGTGCCCTGGAATGGGCGCGAAACCCCTCTGAGCCTTGCTGTTCCTCCAGCTGTGAGCAAAATGTAGAGACGGAAGGAAATCCAGCCCTGCGGGCTCTGGTAGGGCCTGCTTTCCTTTGTGGGTGCTGACCCCANTGACCCCGTCCCCAGCAGTGAGCACACAGAGCAGGGTTGTATCGGCAGGGAGGGAGCAAGGCCCCGGAGCCCCCTGCCTTGCCTTGGAATGGAGGAGAGAGGGCCTTTGGGGTCCAGACTGCCCTGGGGGGTGGATTTTGGAGCTGGGAAGGGTGTGAGGCCCAGGTACCCTCAGGTGTTCTCTCTGGAGAGGGCAGTGATGGGTGGTCCTGTTGGTGACCTCAGGGGTTCCCCAGTGCCCTCGAGGAGCCAGGATTCTAGTCTGACTTTGATGATTCACTCAGTCTGTGATCTTGGGCCATCACCCCATCTTCTGAGTCTCCCAGGCCCCGGCTGTCAAAAGGGGAGGGGGCGTCCCCACCTCCGGCCTTGGGAGGAGCCTTGGGTGGCATCTGCCC
This sequence comes from Ailuropoda melanoleuca, assembly GCF_002007445.2. NCBI lineage: Eukaryota > Metazoa > Chordata > Mammalia > Carnivora > Ursidae > Ailuropoda > Ailuropoda melanoleuca. Next base: position 690 of record NW_023182199.1, on the reverse strand, counting down.
CGTGCCCGGTGCACATTGGATTTGGGGGCGGCGGCTCTGGCTTNACCCGAGTCTGGATAGCCAGCTGCTCTTTCTCACTCGGCCAGCAGTGCCTTCTGTGGCCTTGGCCGAGCCCAGGTTGGAGGAAGTGATGGGCAAGGCCTGTGGTTGCCTAGACATCGCCTTGAGTCCCACTGTGGTTCTGAGGCCTCCCTAGCACTGCAGCTGGACCCAGATCCCATTCCCCGGGACCCTGTGCCAAGGCAAAGCTGGGTCTTGATTTGGAGGCTGGCTGGAGCAGCACATATGAATCACCTGTCAGGTACTGGACGGGGGTGGGACGTGCCGGCCAGGCAGGAGACAGGATGGCTTGAGGCGCTGGGGACTGTCGCAGTTCTGTGTGAGCCTGGCTGGGCACAGTGAGAGAGGGCCCCCAGATGCAAGCTGGGGCCACACCAAGCAGTTGGTCTTTTGCCCTGAAGGTAGCGGGGGCACTTCTGAAGGGTCAAGACCCCTCTGGCTGCCGTCTGTCTGCGGGAGCAATGGTGCGTAGGGAGCCGGAAGGAGAAGGGGTCCCAGAGGTTTGGCCTCAGGACCCCTCTGCCTTCAACTAGAGGCAGCTGCTCAGGGGGCTTCCAAACCAGGGAGTGATGGAAGGCCCGGTGGGGCCTGAGCCTTGCCCAAAGGAGACAGCTGCCGGTCAGCTCCCAC
>NW_023182198.1:0-3284 GCF_002007445.2 Ailuropoda melanoleuca | reverse complement strand
ATATTAGTTGTGGGCTTATCATATGTGGCCTTTGTTATGTTGAAGTACCTTTCTTCTAATTTGTTAAGAGTCATTATCATGAATGGATACTGAATTTTGTTGAACGCTTTTTCTGTGTCTATTGAAATAATCCTATGATTTTTTTCTTATATTCTTTTAATCTAATAACACATTTTTTGATTTGTATGTTGAACCATGCTTGCATCCCAGGGATAAATCCCACTTGGTCATGGTGAACAATTCTTTTAATGTGCCGCTGAATTCAGTTTGCTAGAACTTATTGAGAATTTTTGCCCTTGTATTCATTGGGAATATCAACCGATAGTTTTCTTGTAGTGTACTTTTCTGGCTTTGGTATCAGGGTAATGCCATTCTCATAAAAAGAGTTTTAGAGTATCTTCTCTTCTGTAATTTTTGGGAAAAGTTTGAGAAGAATTGGTATTAATTCTTTAATTAATTCTTTAATTCTTTAAATTCACCAGTGAATCTACTTGAGCTTGTCTTCATTGGGATAATTTTTATTACTGAATCAATCTTTTTTTTTTTTTAAAGATTTTATTTACTTATTTGACAGAGATAGAGATAGCCAGCGAGAGAGGGAACACAAGCAGGGGGAGTGGGAGAGGAAGAAGCAGGCTCATAGTGGAAAAGCCTGATGTGGGGCTCGATCCCACAATGCGGGGATCACGCCCTGAGCTGAAGGCAGACGCTTAACCGCTGTGCCACCCAGGCGCCCCTGAATCAATCTTTTTACTAGTAATTGGTCTATTCAGATTTTCTATTTCTTCCTGATTCAGTGTTGCTAGGTTCTATGTTTCTCAGAGTTTTTCCATCTGTTCTAGATTTTCCAGTTTTTTTTTTGTTTTGATTCAGTGTTGCTAGGTTCTATGTTTCTCAGAGTTTTTCCATCTGTTCTAGATTTTCCAGTTTTTGTTTTGTTTTGTTTTTGGCAACAGTTGTTCATATTAGCCTCTTAAGGAGGTGAAAGATCTGTCTGGATGGTCTATCCATCATTAAGAATGAAATAGTAAAGTCCTCAACTATTATTATATTGCTATTTTTTAAGTTCTTTCAATTTTTGCTTCATATATTTAGGTGTCTGATTTGGGGCACCTAAATATTTACCATTGTTCTATCTTCTTGATTTAGCGATCCCTTTATCATTAATTGTTTTCAGGCACTTGTGTAGATCCATTGTTCCTCATTTTCTTTATCCTGCTGTCTATTTTTGTGTTTGATCTCTGTTGGTGTCAGTATGCTTTGACTTCTTCATCATGTTCTTTTGTATATTTACTACAGGCTCTCCCCTTATGATTACCATGAGGTTTACATAAAATATCTTAACATGATAACACCCTAGTTTAAACTCATAACAACTTAACTTGCATAGCATTCTTAAGCTACATTTTTTACTTCTCCTCCTTAACTTCAAATACTGCATATTTGAGGTTATTGATGTTACAGTTTACATGTTTTTTATACTTGTATCCAGTAGCAGATTATTGTAGCTAAGGTTATTTTATGTTTGTGTTTTAACTTTTGAGTTTTTGGTTTGTTTTTTAACTAGAGTTGTAAATGAATTATAAACCACCATTATCTTCCTACACACTCTTTGATTATATATTTAGCTTTACCAATCAGTTTTATTCTACCTTCTTATGTTTATATAATAAATTAAAGTCCTTTTACTTTCACTCAAAGAGCTCCCTTTAGCATTTCCTGTAAGGCAGGTCTAGTGGTAACAAACTTCATCAGCTTTTGTTCTGAAAACCCTCTATTTCTCCATTTCTGAAGGAAAGCTTTATTGGTTATAGAATTTTTGGTTGGCAGTGTTTTTCTCTTTATATTTTGAATATATCATTTCATTCTCTCCTGGCCTGAAAAAGTATTATTGAGTAATCTGCTGATAGCCTAATGGGTGTTTTCCTGTATATAACTTCTTTAATGTCACTGCTTAAATTTCATTATTGTTTGATTTTTACAATTTTAGTATGTGTCTCGATTTAGCCCTATTGACGTTCCACCTGCTTGGAGTTCTTTAGACCTCATGGACCTGGATTTCCATTTCTCTTCCCAGGTTTAAATTTCTAGTCCTTATTGTTTTAAATATACTTTGTTTCTTTCTCTTTCTCTTCTCTTTCTGGAATACTCCCAATGCAGATATTGCTTCATTTGACTGTGGTCCATAACTCCTGTAGGCTTTCTTAACTCTTTCTCATTTTATTTTTCCTTTTTGTTCCTCTTATTGGATAATTTTAAATATCTATCTTCTTGGTCTTTGACTCTTTCTTTCTTCTGTTTGGTTAAGTCTGCTTTGAGGCTCTCTACTGAGTTTTTCAGTTCAGTTATGTATTTTTCAGCTCTAAATATTTTTTATGGTTTCTCTTTCTTTCTTGAACTTCTTGCATTGTTCATGCACTTAATTTCATTTAGTTGTCTATATTCTTGTAGTTCACTTCTTTAAGAGGATTATTTTGAATTCTTTGACCATTCATAGATCTCTATTTTTTTTTTTTTTAGTGTCAGTTATTATTGGAGCTTTATTAGTTTCCTTTGGTGGTGTCATGTTTACCTGATTTTTCATGATCCTTGAGTCCTTATGTTGGTATTTGCACACTTGAATAACTTGAATAAGCAGTCTCCTCTTCCAGACGTTACAGGTTTGCTCAGGCAGACAGTTCTTCATCAGTTAAGCTCAGATAAGCTCAGTTTGGGTTTCTGGTTGTGTCCACTGGTACTGTCCTTGGGCAAGTGGGGCTTGCTATCATGGCCCATTTTGGGGAGATACCACTGTCTGAGCTCTGAAGTCAGAAGGGAAGTGCTGCCGACCAAAACAGTTGGATAGGACTGCTGGCTTGGTTATCAAGAGAAGCAAAGCTAGAGAATGGGCTCCGCGGTTGCCTGGGTTCTCTGGTCAGGCTTACCAGATGATTGGGACTGGGCACTATGCTCACTATTCGGAGGGGCTTTGAATTAGTTTTCCTACCTTGCTAAGGCAGTAGAATAGTCTCCAGGGCCTGCACAGCTCATGGTTTGGGTACCTGAATCATATAAGCCTGGGAACTGAATTTCCCGGCCAGATGGGGCCACAAGTTTTGCTCTGCAGACAGGAAATCCAACAGGCTATGCTCTGTGTTTAAGTGCCACTGCAGGCAGGTCTATTGGATAGGCTACAAAGTTTCCTTCGTAGTCTGGCTAGGTTCCTTGGATGAGAAGGTTGAAAGCTGTATTCAGTAATGGGCAAGGCTATAAATTTGCCTGCCTGGACAGAGCAGGAGAACCAG
>NW_023182197.1:0-2701 GCF_002007445.2 Ailuropoda melanoleuca | reverse complement strand
GAGGGACAGACATGGCATAGGATCACCCTCAGTTGTGTGACCTCAGCCAAGTCACATCATGTCTTGATCCCGTTTCATCTCAATTTCTCTTCCCAAGAGTAGGAATAACATAGAGAATTGAATGGTTGAAAATTGAATAGGATGAGGCCCAAAGACACCCAGCACCTGATAAGCACTCACGGAGTTCCTTCTTTTGATCCAATGCCAGCTAAGGGGAGTTGTGTGGGGTGCAAAGGGCCCTGAGCTGAAGGAATCTAATCCTGACTGGCCTTTCTCCAGATGAACGACNCTTTCTCCAAATGAACGAGTTGGACCTCACTTTCCATGTCATTAGAACAGGCACATTGTATTCCACGCTCCCTAAAATTCTATGCCTTTGACATTCCATGACTAACACAAAGAGGATAAGCAGCCGTGTGGACTGGCTGAATGAGGTGTATGGCACTGTGGAAAGCAAGAGGTTGTCGTCGAAGGACAGAGATGTAGGTCTTGTACTAGAAATTGAGGGACACTTTCCCACCTAACATTTTATTATGAGAATTTTCAAATAGGCAGCAGTTTAAAGGATTTAACAATGAGCTCCTACTTACCTGGATCTCATGATAAATTTATCAATCTTTTTTTTTAAGAGGTTAACATTTCTTTTTTTTTTTTNATTTCTTTTTTTTTTTTTAAGATTTTATTTATTTGAGAGAGAGAGACAGAGCGAGAGAGGGAACACAAGCAGGGGGAGTGGGAGAGGGAGAAGCAGGCTTCCTGCTGAGCAGGGAGCCCGATGTGGGGCTCGATCCCAGGACTCTGGGAACATGACCTGAGCTGAAGGCAGATGCTTAATGACGAAGCCACCCAGGTGCCCCTCATGATAAATTGATCAATCTATCTGTCATCTCTTTACTCATCCATCAACCCATCGTATTTTTATTAATGTTTTACTTGTATTACATAAGACTCACTGTTTTCAGGCCCATTTGGGTGGATTTTGGTAATTTTGTGCCACAGGATAATCACCACTACAGTGAAAATTATACAGAGTTCCCTTGCCCTCAAAGGTTTGCTCACACATTTCGGGGTTGATACCCTTGTCCTTCCCTNGGTTGATACCCTTGTCCTTCCCCGCACTCCACTTCCAGGAACTGCTATGTGAATTTCCTTGCTTTGTTCAGGTGAAGTCATGACACACCTGGGGAGAGGGCAGCAAAGAGAGAGATGATGGCCAACAACTGATGGCCTCTTCTATGGCAGGCCACATGGGGCAAACTGTCCATGAGCTTTGCTTTTCTAACGGCCATGTGGCGCCTGTTCATTTGTCAGTGGGCGATAATACCATGTTCTGTCCTAAATGAAGCTCTTGGGGCTAGGAGGTCACTGGCTTCAGAATGCAGTGTCATGATTATTCCTGCTGAATCCTGGAAGAGGCAGATGACCCCTTGAAGCAACTGTATCTTCTCCCAATGTCCTGACTGCTCCCTGATGACAATCCTTCCTTTTACCCACGAACAGCCTCTGAGAACCTGCTTCCCACAACATTGGCGATATCAGCTCCTCAACACCCACCTTCTTCTGCACCTCCAGGTAAGGCTGGTTTTGTTCTATATTATGTCTTCCGAACAGTTCTTTTCATTCAGCAATGAATGAGTGAATGAATATGTGTCACTAAGGATATATAATGCCCCTGGGGTTGTATATAGCAATAAACAGAGCTGACCCTCAAGTAAGCTAACTTCATGGGGGAAGCGGGGAGGAACTTGTTACAAAAAAGTGTGTTGAATGCTCTGAAGGGGGAGCACAGGGTGCCATGGGTGCCTAGAAGAGGGTCTCCCTCCAGATCTGAGGGGTCTGGGCAGAACCTGAAGGGTGAGGAGGCAATGGGATTATGCCAGGCAGGGAAGAAACCAGACACACTCCCCGTGGGCTGCAGGGTGGGAGACATTAACATGTGTTGCAATTAGAATATAGGACTGGCCAATGACCATATAGAATTAGTGAATAGTGAGGTGGCTCTTTGAGATGGTTTTCTGCTGTGATCAGGAATAAGCAGTATTTCAGGATATTTGGGCTTGAATTAGGGTTTTTTGTTTTGTTTTTGTTTTTTTATTTTTTACAAATTACATGTAGTCAGAGGTCAGATAAGGCAGGAGTAAAACACTGGACCCCTGAGTCTCTTAATCAAGCTGTACAGTCAAAAGATTCAGGGAGATGGGGCGCCTGGGTGGCACAGCGATTAAGTGTCTGCCTTCGGCTCAGGGCATGATCCCGGCATTATGGGATCGAGCCCCACATCAGGCTCCTCTGCTATGAGCCTGCTTCTTCCTCTCCCACTCCCCCTGCTTGTGTTCCNTTGTGTTCCCTCTCTCGCTGGCTGTCTCTATCTCTGTCGAATAAGTAAATAAAATCTTTTAAAAAAAAAAGATTCAGGGAGGAGAGAATTAAGCCATTATCACTCCCAGCTTATCCCAGAGTGGCAAAACTCCCAGGGTCTGAGCATCCTTGGCAGAATAGTGCCAAGCATGTGCACAAAAAGCATTGGCCATGGTTTTGGGGTGTGGCAATTACCAAAGGCAGTGTTGTTATCTCTGCGAGTTTCAATCACCTGAATTCACACTCCACGTCTTTATTTTTTATGTTTCTTGTGTTAACATTGTTTATATATCTGTCCAAGCTCTCTTCTTCGCATACAAGTTTTTATTGAGGTATAATTGAC
>NW_023182196.1:0-959 GCF_002007445.2 Ailuropoda melanoleuca | reverse complement strand
CTTAGGGGAGAAATTGGAGAAGCCGCAAGTAGCGCCTGGCTCCGGCTCTGGGAGCTGAGAGGCTGCGGCGCGCAAATCCCTGCGGCGCGCAAATCCCGCGTTTTGGCTGGCCCGAGAGCCGGAAATTTAACCACGCGGCTAGGCAGGAANCCGAGAGCCGGAAATTTAACCACGCGGCTAGGCAGGAAAGAGCATTGCGACGCGCCCTTTATTTTCTTCGCGATTAGCGGGAGTGAAGTTAGAGCTCGGGTTTGTGCCTATAACGCGCGAGCATATTACAGGATGTGCTTGCGCCCCTGGAGCTTTTTTTTTTTTAAATATTTATTCATTTGTTTATTCGACAGAGATAGAGACAGCCAGCGAGAGAGGGAACACAAGCAGGGGTGGGAGAGGAAGAAGCAGGCTCAGTGCGGAAGAGCCTGATGTGGGGCTCGACCCCATAACGCTGGGATCACGCCCTGAGCCGAAGGCAGACGCTTAACCACTGTGCCACCCAGGCGACCCTCCCCTGGAGCTTCTTTTCTGGTGTCACTGGGCTTCTGGGGTCCGCGCTGTCTCAAATCCAGGCACACATTCACCGTCAGAGGCCGGCGCTGGAGAGGCTGCGCTCGCCGCGGGACATAGGGCTGGAGGGAGGCAAGGCTGAGGCGAGGCGAGCCCAGGTGCCCAACCCGCTGTAACCCAGGTAGGGAAGAGAAGGCGAGCCCTGGGCCAGGGAGCTGCGTGGAGGAAGGGGGATGGAACCTGGAAAAATCCCGAGCTGGGACACAGTGCAAGGAGAGAGAATGCCTCTCAGATTCTCTTATTGATGATAGTTCCCTTTCCTACATCACCCCAAAAATGAGAGTAGCGAAAGCTGTGATTTAGGTGCAGCTGTAAGCTCAGAGTTTCTGCAGCCTTGAAGATCCTCAGGGCGCCGAGCACCCAGCCGCCCGCGTTCTCGCCGCGGGCCTTGCCGC
>NW_023182195.1:0-1757 GCF_002007445.2 Ailuropoda melanoleuca | reverse complement strand
CCAAAAACCTGCTAGAACTGATAAATGAATTCAATAAAGTCACAGGATACAAAATCAATATACAGAAATCCGTTGCATTTCTATACACCAATAATGAATCAGAAGAAAGAAAAAGTAACAGTCCCATTTACAATTGGACCAAAATAATAAGGTACTTAGGAATAAATCTAACCAAAGAGGTGAAAGACCCTGTACTCTGAAAACTATAAAAGCCTGATGAGAGAAGTTCAAGACGNCTGTACTCTGAAAACTATAAAAGCCTGATGAGAGAAGTTCAAGACGTTATAAAGAAATAGAAAGACATTCCATGCTCATGGACTGGAAGAATAAATATTGTTAAAATGTCTATACCACCCAAAGCCAACTAACCATTTAATGAAATCACTATCAAAATACCAACACCATTTTTCACAGACCTGAACAAACAGTTCTAAAATTTGTATGGAACCACAAAAGACCCAGAATAGCCAAAGCAATGTTGAAAAAGAAAAGCAAACCTGGAATCATCACAATTCCGGACTTCAAGTTCTATTACAAAGCTATAGTGATCAAAACACTATGGTACTGGCACAAAAATAGACACATAAATCAATAGAACAGAATAGAAAGCCCATAAATAAATCCACAACTATATGGTCAATTGATCTTTGACAAAGCAGAAAAGAATATCCAATGGGAAAAAGAAAGTCTCTTCAACAAATAGTGTTAGGAAAACTGGAGAGCCACATGCAGAAGAATGAAACTGGACCACTTTCTTAACACTGTACACAAAAATAAATTCCAAATGGATTAAAAACTTCTACATGAGACCTGAAACCATAAAAATCCTAGAAGAGAGCACAGGCAGTAATTTCTCTGACATTGGTCATAGCAACTTTTTTCTACATATGTCTCTGGAGGCAAGGGAAACAAAAGCAAAAATAAACTATTGGGAATTCATCAAAATAGTTTCTGCACAGTGAAGGAAACAATCAACAAAAATAAAAGGCAACCTACAGAATGGGGGAAGATATTTGCAAATGATATATCTGATGAAGGGTTACTATNGATGAAGAGTTACTAGCCAAGATATATAAAGAACTTATAAAACTCAACATCCAAAAAGTGAATAATCCAATTAAAACATGGGCAGAAGACATGAATAGACATTTTTCCAAAGAAGACATACAGATGGCTGACAGTCACATGAAAAGATGCTCAACATCACTTACCATCAGGAAATGCAAATCAAAACTACAATGAGATTACCTCACACCTGTCAGAATGGCTAAAATCAACAACAGAAGAAACAACAGGTGTTGGTGAGGATGTGAAGAAAGAAGAACACTTGTGCACTGTTGGTGGGGACGCAAACTGGTGCAGCCACTGTGGGAAACAGTATGGAGGTCCCTCAAAAAGTTAAAAATAGGACTACCTTATGATCCAGCAATTGCAATATTAAGTATTTACGCAAAGAATATAAAAACACAAATTCAAAGGGATACATACACTCCTTTGCTATTAGCAGCATTACTTACAATAGCCAAATTATGGAAGCAGCCCAAGTGTCCACTGATTAATGAATGGATAAAGAAGATGTGGGGTGTGTTTGTGTGTGGTAATGGAATATTATTTGGCCATATGAAAAGAATAAACTCTTGCCATTTGCAACGACATGGAAGGAGCTAGAGTGTATAATGCTAAGCGAAAGAAGTCAGAGAAAGACAAATATCATGATTTTACTCATATGCGTAGTTCAAGAAACAAAACAAATGAGC
>NW_023182194.1:0-1491 GCF_002007445.2 Ailuropoda melanoleuca | reverse complement strand
TCTGCAGGGCAGGCTGGAAACCCAGGGATGTTTCCAGGGACATTAATGTTGCGTCTCAAGTCTCAAGTCAGTCTAAAAGCAGAATTATCTCTTCCTTGGAGGAGATCAGTCTTTCTTTCTCCTAAGGTCTTCAATTGATTGAACGAGGCCCACCCACATTATAGAATCTAATCCACTTTACTCAGAGTCTACTGATTTCACTGTGAATCTCAAATTCATACATTGAAGTTACAACCCCTAGTACCCCAGAATGTGATCTTGTTTGGAAATAGGGCCATTGCCGACGTGTTTATTTAAGTTAGGTTTAGGTCACACTAACGTAGGGAGGATCTGTTCTCTAGTATGACTGGTGTACTTACAAAAAGGGAAATTGGGAAGTAGACACACACACACAGCAAGAACCCTGAAGATGAAGACAAAGGTCAAGGGAATGTTACTACAAGCCAAGAACGCGGAAGTTTGCCAGCAAAGCATCAGAACGTAGGAGAGAAGCATGAAGGGAACCAACCCTGCTGACACCTTGATCTTGGAGTTTCAGCCCCCAGAGCTGTGAGAAAATAAAGGCTCCACCCCAAAACCCACCTCTAAAGCAGGATCAGGCCTCCCGTAAATGGAATGACAGACTCTAACAGGTGGCCAGGTGATTGCTGTAGGGGAGATTGCTTCACACCTGCCGTGGTTTTCGTACCATGAAGCCTGTCCGGTGAGTCATCACTCAGGACCAGACCGGGAGATAAAGGGAAAGGCTGTGCCCTCAGTGCGCTGTAGGAGGGCGAGGAGCTCGCTTGGAAGGAACCATAAAGCCATGGGCGCTGCACCTGGAGAGGCCACTTAACCGGGAGATGGTGGCGCCACCTGCTGGTGACTTAGTTCTCACCCCTCACCCATCACCAGCTCCCCTTCTTTTGATTCCTGGGCTCCCTGCCTGGCCAATACCGCTGTGAGCTGGGACACAGACTTGGGGCTGGCCGACTCCCAAACCCATGCTGTTCTTCTGTGCCCCAAAACATGTGGGTTAAACAGGGGGGAATGATCCTGGAAGAGAAATCTTCAAGGTAGATTTCTGCCATCGCCAGAGAACAAAGGACCTGGCTATGGGCAGAGCACGCCAATCTGAGGACTTTGTGCTGCAAGATTTACCCCCTCCATTGGGAGAGGCTGGAATTTCTTTTTTTTTCTCTTTCTAAAAGATTTATTTATTTATTTGTGAGAGGGGGGAGGGGTAGAGAGGGAGGGAGAAGAAGAGGGAATGAATCCCAAGCCGACTCCCCACTGAGCGCAGAGCCCCATGCAGAGCTCCTTCTCACAACCCATGAGATCATGACCTGAGCCAGAAGCCAGAGTTGGACCTCAACCTACTGAGCCACCCAGGTGCCCTTGGGAGAGGCTGGGATTCCCAAGTTGTGTCCCTGACATGACCTGTGTATATTCTGTCCCCTTACCTGTATCACGGAGGTTCCATAAGGATGGTGTCTGATAGTGACCGACTCC
>NW_023182193.1:0-5064 GCF_002007445.2 Ailuropoda melanoleuca | reverse complement strand
ATATATATATATAAGTTTTACTTTCCATGTAAATTTGGGATGTCGTGTCCTCTAACACACAGACCAAAACGCAGCCAGGAACAACTGGAATGCCCTACCTTGTCCACATTGAGAGATTATAGTCCCCCTTCCTCTCCTTCTTTTCCTTTTTTTTTTTTTTAATTTTATTCTTGTGTTTCGTTTTGGCTTTGTTTTTTGGTGGTGGCTTCTGACCACTCAGATGCACGAGGGTGCATCTTGCTTGGGTCGTGGTTGATATTTTGGACTCTGCTCATTCACTCAACCATCCCTCAAAAGAATGACTAGGAGGAGTAACTCTGAACAAAGAAAAGAACCAGAGACAATGTCCTCTGCCATGGAACAAATGGATATGGATATAAGCAAGATGTCAGAGATAGAATTCAGGACAGCAATCATAAAGCCAATAGCTAGGCTTGAAAAAAGCTTTAGTGATGATATAGAATCTCTAAGAGCAGAAATGAGATCTAATCAGGCCAAACTAAAAAAGATGCTATGAATGAGATGCAGTCTAAACGGGATACTCTAACTGCAAGGGTAAATGAGGCAGAGGAGACAATCAGTGATCTAAAAGATAAGCTGATGGAAAGGAAGTTGAGGAAAACAGAGATAAGCTGCTAGTAGCACATGAAAAAGGATTGGAGAGAGTAATAATGCCATGAAACATTCCAGTGTCAGAATTATTGGGATCCCTGAGGGGGTGGAGAGAGAAGGAGGGCTAGAAGGTATATTTGAGCAAATCGTAGCTGAGAACTTCCCAAATCTGGGGAAGGAAACAAGCATTTGAGTCCAAGAGGCAGAGAGGGCCCCTCCCAAAATCAATAAAAATAGATCGACACCCTGACATATAATAATGAAGCTTGCAAGTTTTATAGCCAAAGAAACTACCCTGAGAGTAGCCAGGGAGAGGAGGTTCCTTACATTTGGAGGGAGGAACATCAGAATAACATCAGACCTGTCCACAGAAACCTGGCAAGCCAGAAAGGGCTGGCAAGACATATTAAGGGCACTAAATGAAAAGAACATGCAGCCAAGTATACTTTTTCCAGCAAGGCTGTCATGGATGGAGAGATGAAGAGCTTCCAGGACAGGCAGAAACTGAAAGAATATGTGACCACCAAGTGAGCCCTGCAAGAAATATTAAAGGGATTCTGTAAGTGAAGAGAAGCTCCAAGAGTCACATAGACCAGAGAGAAACAGAGAAAATCTACAGAAACAGGGACTTTACAGGCAATAAAATGGCACTAAATTCATATCGCTCAATACTTTCTCTGAATGTAAATGGGCTGAATACTCCCATGAAAAGACACAGGGTTACAGATAGGCTAAAAAAGCAGGACCTATCCATATGCTGTCTACAAGAGACTCATTTTGAATCTAAAGGCACCTCCAGATTGAAAGTGAGGGGATGGAGAACAAAGAACGCTGGGGTAGCAATTCTCATATCAAACAAATTAGATTTTAAATCAAAGACCGTAGTAAAAAATGTAGAGGGACATTACATCATACTTAAAGGGTCTATCCAACAAGAAGATTTAGAAATTGTAAATATCTGTGCCCCCAACATGGGAGCAGCCATTATATAAACCAATTAATAAGTAAAATAAAGAGACATATTGATAATAATACATTAATGGTATGAGACTTCAACACTCCACCCACAGCAATGGAAAAATCATCTAGGTAGAAGATCAACAAAGAAACAATAGCTTTGAATGACACTGGACTAGATGGACTTCATAGATATATACAGAACATTCCATCCCAAAAAAACAGAATACTCGTTCTTCTCAAGTGCACATGAAACTTTCTCCAGAATAGACCACATACTGGGTCACAAATCAGGTCTCAACTGATACCAAAAGATTGAAATTATTCCCTGAATATTTTCAGACCACAGTGCTTTGAAACTTGAACTCAATCACATGAAGAAATTTGGAAGGAACTCAAACACATAGAATTTAAAGAGCATGCTGCTAAAGAATGATTGGCTCAACCAGGAAATTAAAGAAGAACTTAAGCAATTCATTGAAACTAATGAAACACATCAGTTCAAAACCTATGGGATACTGCAAAAGCAGTTCTAAGATGGAAATCCATAGCCATCCAAGCCTCTCTCAAAAAATTAGAAAAATCCCAAATACACAAGCTAACCTTGCACCTAAGGACCTGGAGAAAGAACAGCAAATAAGGCCTAAACCAAGCAGGAGAAGAGAAATAGTAAAGATTAGAGCAGAACTCAATGAAATAGAAGCCAGAAAAATAGTAGAACAGATCAACAAAACTAGAAGTTGGTTCTTTGAAAGAATTAATAAGATCAATAAATCTCTGGCCAGACTTATCCAAAAGGGAAGAGAAAGGACCCAAATCAATAAAATTGTGAATGAAAGGGGAGAGATCATGACTAATACCAAGGAAATAGAAACAATTATTAGAAATAATTCCCAACAACTATATGCCAACAAATTAAGCACTCTGGAAGAAATGGATGCCTTCCTGGAAACTTATAATACACCAAGGCTGAAACAGGAATAAATAGACAATCTGAACAGACCAATAACTAGTAAGGAAATTGAAGCAGTAACCAAAAACCTCCCAAAAATCCACGGCCAGATGGCTTCCCAGGAAGAACATTTTAAAGAAGAATTTAAATTTAAAGAAGAAATAATACGTATTCTTCTGAAGCTGCTTCAAAAAATAAAAATGGAAGGAAAACTTCCAAACATTTAAAGAAGAAATAATACCTATTCTTCTGAAGCTGTTTCAAAAAATAGAAATGGAAGGAAAACTTCCAAACTCATTCTATGAGGCCAGCATTACCTTGATCCCAAAACCAGACAGGGATGCCACCAAAAAAGGAGAATTACAGACCAATAACTCTGATAAAGATGGACGCCAAAATACTCAACTAGATCCTAGCCAAGAGGACCCAACAGTACATTTAAAGGATTATCCACCATGACCAGGTGGGATTGATTCCTTGGATGCAAGGGGGGTTCAACATTTGGAAATCAATCAACGTGATAGAGCACATTAATAAAAGACAAGAACCGTACAATCCTCTCACCCAATGCAGAAAAAGCATTTGATAAAATACAGCATCCTTTCCTGTTTTAAACTCTTCAAAGCAGGGGGCGCCTGGGTGGCACAGCGGTTAAGCGTCTGCCTTCAGCTCAGGGCNAAAGACAAGAACCGTACAATCCTCTCACCCAATGCAGAAAAAGCATTTGATAAAATACAGCATCCTTTCCTGCTTTAAACTCTTCAAAGCAAAGGGATTGAGGGAACATACCTCAATATCATGAAAGCCATCTATGAAAAGCTCACAGTGAATATCATTCCATCAGTGGAAAACTGAGAGCTTTTCCCTTAAGGTCAGGAACATGACAGGGATGNTCCCTCTCTCGCTGGCTGTCTCTATCTCTGTCAAATAAATAAATAAAATCTTTAAAAAAAAATTAAAAAAATAAAAATAAAAAAATAAACTCTTCAAAGCAAAGGGATTGAGGGAACATACCTCAATATCATAAAAGCCATCTATGAAAAGCCNAGCAAAGGGATTGAGGGAACATACCTCAATATCATGAAAGCCATCTATGAAAAGCTCACAGTGAATATCATTCCATCAGTGGAAAACTGAGAGCTTTTCCCTTAAGGTCAGGAACATGACAGGGATGCCCACTCTCACCATTATTGTTCAGCATAGTACTAGAAGTCCTAGCATCAGCAATCAGACAACAAAAAGAAATAAAAGGCATTCAAATTGGCAAAGAAGTCAAACTCTCTCTCTTCACAGATGACATGATACTTTATGTGGAAAACTCAAAGACTCCATCCCCAAATTGCTAGAACTCATACAGGAATTCAGCAGTGTGACAGGATACAAAATTGATGCACAGAAATCAGTTGCATTTCTATACACTAACAATGAGACAGAAGAAAGAGAAATTAAGGAGTTGATCCCACTTAGAGTTGCACCAAAAGGTAAGATCCCTAGANAGAAGTCAAACTCTCTCTCTTCACAGATGACATGATACTTTATGTGGAAAACTCAAAGACTCCATCCCCAAATTGCTAGAACTCATACAGGAATTCAGCAGTGTGACAGGATACAAAATTGATGCACAGAAATCAGTTGCATTTCTATACACTAACAATGAGACAGAAGAAAGAGAAATTAAAGAGTTGATCCCACTTAGAGTTGCACCAAAAGGTAAGATACCTAGGAATAAACCTAACCAAAGAGGCAAAGGATCTCTACTCTAGAAACTACGGAACACTCATGAAAGAAATTGAGGAAGACACAAAAAGATGGAAAAGCATTCCATGCTCATGGATTGGAAGAATAAACATTGTTAAAATGTCTGTGCTCCCCAGAGTAATCTACACATTCAATGCAATCCCTATCAAAATACTACCAACATTTTTCGCAGAGCTGGAACAAACAATCCTAAAATTTGTATGGAACCAGAGAAGACTCCGAATTGCCAGGGAATGTTTGAAAAACAAAACCAAAAATGGGACATCACAATTCTGAACTTCCAGCTCTATTACAAAGCTGTGATCATCAAGACAGCATGGTATTGGCACAATAACAGACATAGATCAATGGAACAGAATAAAGACCCCATTAATGGACCCTCAAGTCTATGGTCAACTAATCTTTGACAAATAAGGAAAGAATATCCCATGGAAAAAAGGCAGTCTCTTCAATAAATGGTGTTGGGAAAATTGGACAGCCACATGCAGAAGAATGAAATTGGAACATTCTCTTACACCATACACAAAGACAAACTCAAAATGGATGGAAGACCTAAATGTGAGACAGGAATACATCAAAATCCTAGAGGATAACATAGGCAGTAACCTCCTCAACATCGGCCAGAGTAACTTCTTGCAAGACAAGTCTCTAAAGGCAAGGGAAACAAAAGCAAAAGTGAACTTTCAGGACTTCATCAAGATAAAAAGCTTCTGCACAGCAATGGAAACAGTCAATAAACCTAAGAAGCAGCCCACAGAATGGGAGAAGATATTTGCAAATGACAT
>NW_023182192.1:0-2196 GCF_002007445.2 Ailuropoda melanoleuca | reverse complement strand
TTTAAACATGAGTGAATCTCATACTGTAATTTCCAAAAGGTATGTGGTTTATTTTAACTATATCATGTGGAAGGAGTTTATATTCATTTAATGTGATGCATAGGCAATTATTCTATTCTCTGTGAGTAAATCTGTAATTCTTCTGTAACAAATGCCTTGTATCATTTCTTTTCCAGAAAAGGTTTGTGAGTTTTTGAAATTGAAAAGATAACATTTGAACTTATAAAGCTGAGATTGTCAGCAAAAGTTGTTTTTTACAAAACTACTAGAAATAATAATAATAATTAATAATAATAATAGAAGAAAAAGAAGAACAGAAAGCAACTGAAGCAACTGTATGTACAAAGGAGAATGTGTGTTTTCCATAAAGGAAGGAATGAGAAATTAAAATGCAGTTTTGATAAGGGAAAAAACCAAATTTTATCCTAAAGTAAAATGATTGTTTCAGAATAAGAAAGGAAAAAGATAAAACAAAACTTAAATGAATATAGAAAGTTGTAGATGGTTTGTGGAAAAGAAATCTTAAGAAGGGGATTTTATATGTGGCCAAACTGACTAAATTTGGAATGGATTTATCTACGTTAGAAAAAGGATAAATTTTAATATCAAAAGTACACTGGTGCAAAGTTAGAACTTGGTTTTTTTTTCTGTTAAAAGGATGAAGTTTTCTTACGTTATTGATCTGCTCTTAATAAGAAATTGTGAGCAAAGGTTTTTCTTCATCTTTAATGTGTGTAATCTGCCTAGAAAGCAAAGATTCTGTCTTGTCTTTGTCAGATGTTTGATTACTTAAGATACTGAGTCTTCCTTACTAGAAGAGCTATGTTTTTTTGTTTGCTTGTTTGATGTTTGGTTGGTTTTTTACAACTATGTAATTTTTTGTATATGTGAAATTTCATGGAAAGCATTGGTAAATAAGAAGTGATGCTAAACTTTCTGTAGGAAATATTTAAGAAAGTTATTAATATAAATGTTCCAGAAACCGTATAAAGTTCCTGGGAATTTGAAGTGTCCTAATACAATGTTATCAGTCATAATTCTAGCTGTTGTTTTAAAACATTATATATCGCAGAAATAACTCATTTCCCTTATCAATTGCATTATAACGAATTCTCATCTGATCTTGCCATTGTCTTTTTAAAGTTTTTTGTCATTTACAGACAATTATTGTTTTACTCTTGATGCTTTACAAATATATTTCATCTTCAGATAAATTTATGGGAAATACCCATATGAGTATTCTAGAATGCAAGTTTCTGATAACTTTGAGATCATAACACTGAGCTGGGTAAGAACTTCTAAAACTGGGGCGCTGGTGTGGCTCAGTCGGTTAAATGTCTGCCTAAGGGCTCAGGCCTTGATCTCAAGGTCCTNGGGGCGCTGGTGTGGCTCAGTCGGTTAAATGTCTGCCTAAGGGCTCAGGCCTTGATCTCAAGGTCCTGGGATCCAGCCCCTGCATCTGGCTCCCAGCTCAGCTGGGTGTCTGCTTCTCTCTCTCCCTCCGCCCCTCCCAATTGATGCACACACTCTTTCTCTCTCTCTCTCAAATAAATAAAATCTTAAAAAAAAAGAATTTCTAAAACATTGATGGAAATTGTCAAATTCATAAAACTGCTAACAAAAGATCAAGATCAACAAGCATTACAGGAGACTAAATGAAATAATTAAGATGATTATAATTTTTATGACTTCATTTAAAGCATTTATCATTCTTTAATGTTTTGTTTTCCAGATTTTAAAAAGTGCCTATATGGTCAATCATTATTCTTCCTGACTTTATATAAATAATCAGGCCAAGTTTATTAAAGCTAGACTTAATTTGCAGACAAATTAGTCTTGCTATGGTTGTCTATGATAGAAATGGAAATGATTGTGGAGGAAAAATTATATTTCAGTAATACACCCTTATAGATGTCAGATTCTGGTACTGTTCATTGTCTTTGAAGATTGTTTTTTCTACTTGTAAACTGGACTGGGTCCTAAATTCTTCTAATTTTTTCCAGTATAGGGCCAGAATTCTATAAATTAACATTTCCAATTTTTTCCCAGTATTCTGGTTTAGAGTCACTACGCAACTAAAATTGCCTGTTTCCCAAAGCTAAGCTAAAGCTGGACAACTTGATACACACCTCAGAAACGTCCACAATAGCACACGTGTGGATAATCTTTATGACTGTTGCTATGGGGCCACTCAAA
>NW_023182191.1:0-570 GCF_002007445.2 Ailuropoda melanoleuca | reverse complement strand
TTTCCTTTCTCTCACAGCTTTTAAAATTCTCTCTTTATCACTACTTTTGCCCATTTTATTTACTTTATTTATTTTGTGTCTGGGTGCAGACCTCTTTGGGTTGGTTTTGTNCTTTGGGTTGGTTTTGTTGGGGGCTCTCTGGGCCTCCTGGATCTGGATTTCTCTTTCCTTCCTCAGATTCAGGAAGTTTTCAGCTATTATTTCTTCAGACAAATCTTCTGCCCCCTTTTCTTGCTCTTCTCCTTTTGTGATCCCTATCATGCAACTGGTATGCTTGATGGTGTCACTGAGTTCCCTGGGTCTGTTCTCATTTTGGATATTTTTCCACCTCTCATCTGCTCAGCTTGATTTCTTTCCATTACTCAGTCCTCCAGGTTGTTGATCCGTTCTTCTACTTCCTCTTGTTTGCTCTGTATTCCAGGTGGTCTATTTTTATTTCCATTTAGTGAGTCCAATAGCTCTAAGTGGTTCTTTTTAAGGTCTCCTATCTTTTGGTGGAGGGTCTCATGGAGGTCCTGCACTCCTTTCTCAATTCTAGCGAGTAACTTTATGAGCATTACTTTAAATTCA
>NW_023182190.1:445-581 GCF_002007445.2 Ailuropoda melanoleuca | reverse complement strand
CTCAGAGTGAAGACCAGTAATATTTTAATATATTTAAAACTGTCTGGGGAAGGGATGTTCAGTGTGATACCTGATGTGCACTAGAGCCATGGCTTGTCTTCCATTTGTTTTTTCTTTAAAAGGGAACCATTTTTTT
>NW_023182190.1:0-211 GCF_002007445.2 Ailuropoda melanoleuca | reverse complement strand
TCCAAGCCCTGCTGGCAGTAGACCTTTTCACATGTTGTCCTTTAAAGATTTAACTAAATATCTTCAACAGAAAGAGTCTGAGGCAAGTAAGAGGGAGGGCGAGTAAGGAATGAAAACATAAGTTAGGAATTTTTTTTTCTTTCTATTTTGTTAACTCATGGTTCAGTATTTTGGTACAGTTTGTACCATTTCAGATCTGTACTCCAGACAA
>NW_023182189.1:0-566 GCF_002007445.2 Ailuropoda melanoleuca | reverse complement strand
TTTTAGAAAGAAGCTTTAATTGAATGTGAATGAACACATACGTCCTACAAGGACCTACGGGTTAGTACTCCGCTTGTAGAGGAACAAAGCTTTTAGTTTAGTTTTGTTTTTTTCTGAGCCGGTGAGTGATATCCTTTCCNGAGCCGGTGAGTGATATCCTTTCAAAAATAGTCTTTTACACTAAAAATTAGTCTTTGTATTAAAATATAACACTTCTTGTTTTGTAGGTATTTTATTTTGAGATGTGATTGACACATAAAAATCATATATTTTTAAGTGTATGGTTTGTACACCATGATGTTTTGATATATGTATATACTGTGAAATGATTACCCAAATCAAGCATATTAACCTATCACCCCAAATAGTTCCCATTTTGTGTATATGTGTGTTGAGAACACTTGATACCTACACACTTAGCAAATTTCAAGTATACATTATAGCCATCTGTAGCTATCATGCTGTACATTAGCAATGCAGAATTTACTCATCTTATAATTGAAAGTTAGTACCCTTTAACCAACATCTCCCATCTCACCTGGTTCCTGGTAACCACCATTCTACTC
>NW_023182188.1:1053-1567 GCF_002007445.2 Ailuropoda melanoleuca | reverse complement strand
TTGTTGTTTCTTGCCTTGTCAATTTTTGCCATTCTAACTGGCGTAAGGTGGTATCTTAGTGTGGTTTTTTTTTTGGTTTTTTTTGCTTATTATATTCTTTTTTTTTANTCTTTTTTTAAATGTTTTTTAAATGTTTTTTTTTTATATTATGTTACTCACCAAACAGTACATCCCTGCCTTTTGATATAAAGTTCAATGACTCATTAGTTGCATATAACACCCAGCGCACCAAGCAATACATGCCCTCCTTACTACCCATCACCAGCCTATCCCCTTCCCCCACCCCCCTCCCCTCTGAAGTCCTAAGTTTGTACTCATACTACATAGTCTCTCATGCTACATTCCCCCTTCTGATTACCCCCCCTTTCTTTATCCCTTCTTCCCCTACTGATCTTCCTAGTTCTTATGTTCCATAGATGAGAGAAACCATATGATAATTGTCTTTCTCTGCCTGACTTATTTAACTTAGCATTATCTCCTCCAGTGCTGTCCATATTGCAGCAAATGTTGAGAA
>NW_023182188.1:417-626 GCF_002007445.2 Ailuropoda melanoleuca | reverse complement strand
GGCTAATGATGTTGAACATTTTTTCATGTGTCTGTTAGCCATTTGTGTGTCATCATTGGAAAAGTGTCTGTTCATATCTTCTGCCCATTTTATGATTTTGTTTGTGTCTCGCGTATTGAGTTTGAGAAGTTCTTTGTAGATCTTTTGGATACCAGTCTTTTATCTGTAGCATCATTTGCAAATATGTTCTCCCATTCCGTGGGCTGCCT
>NW_023182188.1:0-171 GCF_002007445.2 Ailuropoda melanoleuca | reverse complement strand
TTTCATTCTTTTGCATGTAGCTGTCCAATTTTCCCAGCACCATTTATTGAAGAGACTTTTTCCCACCGGATGTTTTTTCCTGCTTTTTCAAAGATTAGTTACCCAAAGAGCCGAGAGTCCATTTCTGGGTTCTCTATTCTGTTCCATTGGTCTATGTGTCTGTTTTTGTGC
>NW_023182187.1:0-1405 GCF_002007445.2 Ailuropoda melanoleuca | reverse complement strand
CAGCAAAGTGGGGATGCTGTGCCCAGGGATGGGGAGGGGACAGTTCAGGGCCATGCCCTCCATGGACCCCCGGGGCTGGAGTAGTTTCTCCTGCACCACAGCTCTCCATGTGAACTAACTCATTGTGGAGCTGGAAACGTTCTCACGTCTACAGACTCCGTCTTAAAGAAAATTCAGGAGAGGGGGCAGCCCCCAGAAGCTGTGTATTCTCAGTTGGAAGGGCCTGGAGGGGAACAAAGTTAAAGTTATTGAGCAGGCCTTCTGGAACGTTCTGTGATCAGCTCAGACGGAGCCTCTCCACTCCCGTTTCCTTCTGTCTGTCTGGGTTTGGTCGCTATGAGTGATGTACAGGCATTTACTGTAGGGATTAGACCCTAGGCAGCTGTGGGGCCCGGTGAAGAAGTCCAGGGAGGGCTGTGTCTCTGGGTCGGCAGGGCTGGCTGTTGTGAAGAAAAGTGGATGTGCAGGGGGCTGTGGGCAAGAAGAGACGGGAAACCGGGGGCTCAGGGTGGCACTGGGTCTGTCACCCACCACCTCCCATCTCAGCCAGAGGCTGCACACATACCTGGCCCAGGTCCCAGAAGCCGATGGAGAAATGCAGGAGCCGCTGGATGGTCTCTGCCCGAGCCGACAGTGGGCACTGGTGGCCCGGGACTCCAAGCGAGCACACTGGCACCAGCTCTGAGCTGACCTTCAGTGCATTTTGGCTGATGTTTGTGTCTGCCATCCCAATGTCATTCAGACTTCTCTTGTGAACGACCCTCATTTGGAATCTTAAAGAAAAGTGAATTCTGGAAAAACTAAGTTCCAGCGTAGCCAAGTCGTCATGGTGGAAGGCTACCACCCTAGGCTTCCGGGGTACCAAGTGTTGTTGGATCCTCTTGTCACATTCTTCCAGGTTCCTATGCCTCCCGATGGAATGTTCCCGCCGGGCATGGCACCCAGAAAACTCCTACAGCACCTTAAAAACCCTGCAGAGACATCCCCTCCTCTGAGAAGAGCTCCCTAACACTCACCCCCAAGGGCTAGTTCTGTACTTTGCATGTCATTGTGGCCTCTGTTGTAGGTGTGAGATGCCTCAAGGGCAGAATCTTTCATCTTAACGGGGACAAGCTGTGCCTATTTGACAGCTGAAAAAACAGTTGCTCAGGCTGGTTAATTAACTTGCCCAGGATTGCACAGCGAGAATGCTATACTTTGAATCCCTGTCTGTGACTCTTCTAATTATAAGCCACACTGACTAGAAAGCTGAGAAAAATTTAGCCCTTGCCCATCAGAGACTATTTTGTGGAGGGGAAAGAGATCCATGACGTAGTTAGGCAGCCAGTAAGATCGCCAACAGGAGCAGAACATGCAGGGGGCTCTGGGGAAGGGGGTCCAGGTGGCAAGGAGGCTGTGCGTCCCG
>NW_023182186.1:0-589 GCF_002007445.2 Ailuropoda melanoleuca | reverse complement strand
GAATTTATTTTTGTCATCTTTGTGATGCAATTTGAATAAAATACTTAGCTGGTAATATATAGGCTTTTGTGTGTCTGGTAAATATTTTACATGCATGGAGATCTTTTTCATTTAGAGAGACTCTTTCTATNACTCTTTCTACAGTCCTAAAGTGCGAGTAACCATTGTTTTTCAAATCCATAGTTCCAATGTTGGAATTGAGGGAATCTTAGCCAAAGGGTGGCCGAGAATGTCAAAAGGGCAGGTGAGGGTATGAATGTCCGCTCGCTACAATCACTGTCTGCATTCCCCTTTCCATTCCTTGTTGTGAACTCCTACCTAGAGAACAATTTATCAGGTTGAAGATAAGACTCCTCCCAGTGTAACTTAATTCACAGATGGTAGAGAAATATTCTCAGTGCCAAAATCATTAAAGGAAAATGTATTTCAGCCTCCATTACATTTTAGAGATGGTCTTTGCCACGTTCACAAAAGGCTAACAGTGAAAGGGGTGATAAGAATCTCAACATATATGCTGGTGTGCTTTGAATGGCCTTCTATGCAGCCAGATTGTCTTCCGGTGGCTGGATCCACTCCCTTTAGAATGAAC
>NW_023182185.1:0-1172 GCF_002007445.2 Ailuropoda melanoleuca | reverse complement strand
TCTAGCACCACAAATTCTTGTAAAGTGAATTCTCCCAAATAATTAAGGTTGGCAAATTGTCGACAACTCTAACACTGATTAAATTACCCATGAATGAAAAAGAAGAACGGCTCTAACAGAGGATGAAATGTTTTTTATTAAATGCTATATGAAAATGAGATAGATATAACCATAGTCTTAAATTCCACATTCATTCTTTGGTTGTTTGTTAGAGTGGAATACATGAAATCTGTGGGAGTTGAAATCACTCTGGAGATGCTGAGGTAGCTTTGTTCCTGCCTGATGAAACATTTCCGAAGCAGTTAAAGAAGATACATGATTCTTCATCTTCTGTGGGGGCACACTCCTAGATTGACTATAGATTGGTATCTGAGTGCTATAGGTTAAAAAGGCTGAAAACCTCTCCCATTCCNCAGGGGAATAAGACACCAGTGTTTTCCTGTCAGTGGCTCTCCAAAGGGAGACATTGTTTAGAATTCCTAGCACATGGGGCGCCTGGGTGGCTCAGTCATTAAGCGTCTGCCTTGGGCCCAGGGCGTGATCCTGGTGTTCTGGGATTGAGCCCCACATCAGGCTCCTCTACTGGGAGCCTGCTTCTTCCTCTCCCACTCCCCCTGCTTGTGTACCCTCTGTCGCTGGCTGTCTCTCTCTTTCACAATTGAATAAATAAAATCTTTAAAAAAAAAATTCCTAGCACATGGTTCTAATAAAAAAATTGTATTCAGATTTATTTTGTTTCTAAGTTTTCTAAAGATAATGTATCACTTTACTGTCTCTATCCTTCAGCTGCCCCATTTTGATAATCACTGATTCCCTTCACTCACATTTTAATACTAGCCAATTTGCCCAGATGTTCTCTTCTTTTCAACCCTCTATTTATTCTTCTCCAAATTGGTTTCTAATCTATTTGGTTAGCATTTCATATTCTTTGAGCAATATTTCATAAATGGGTAGGGGTTCCTGCATTAAAAGGTATGCATGTAGTTCATACATTATTTTTCTATGGCTGTTTAGGTAAAGCTTTAGGCTAAGCCCTCTCAATTACCCAATTTGATTCATTCTGTTTAGGTTAATGGCCTTGTATATCCAATAATGTCTTTCATGTCTTCAATGACAATCTATACAATCAGAAGCATAACTGGCTCACCTTGAACTCCTGATATCATTATAAC
>NW_023182184.1:0-1161 GCF_002007445.2 Ailuropoda melanoleuca | reverse complement strand
GATGATGATAGTGCTAAGGCGGCCACAGCACAGTGTTGTTTCTGTCAGAAATGATTACGGCATTTTCATTCCATTGCCACCGGCAGTTTTGGTAAGATTTACCTATGAAGCAAATATTGCATTGGAGGCTGGTTTGGCCAAATATGTTTCTCAGTTGCTGTGCTGATCGTGTTTCACTCACGGTAACAAAGCACCTTGATTTTAGTTCCACGTTCTATAAGGNTTCCACGTTCTCTAACGCCGAGGTGATTTCAAGGGCTTTATCTTCGCTCTTTGTTTCTTGGTTCTAAGTGCTGGATATTTCCAAGGCACATTCACCCAATGGGGAATCTGCGTCCCAAGGAAACGCGGATGTTAGCTGGAGGTGTTATGCTGGACGCTCTTCTTTAATACCAATAAGAAGGGCGCTGAGTCCTCGAAATTCTTGAACTTTTTCATTTATACTGCCTTATTTAAGTGAGAAGAAGTTCGTTGATATTTCCCTGGCTGTGTAGTGTCTCAGAGTGCACTATGTGGCACTCTCGTCAGGCTTCCGTGAACACATTCCCTCATGTTTCCCTATTCACAAAGGATGATGATAGTGGTAAGACAGCCACTGCACAGTGTTGTTTCTGACAGAAATGGTTTAGGCATTTTCATTCCATTGCCACCAACAATTTTGATGGGATTTACCCATGAAGCAAACATTGCATTGGAGGCTGGTTTGGCCAAATTTTGTTTCTCAGTGCTGTGCTGATCGTGTTTCACTCACGGTAACAAAGCACCTTGATTTTTGTTCCACGTTCTATAAGGCCAATGTGACTTCAAGGGCTTTATCTTCGCACTTTGTTTCTTGGTTCTAAGTGCTGGATGCTTCCAAGGCACATTTACCCAATGGGGAATCTGGGTCCCAAGGAAATGCGGATGTTAGCTGGAGGTGTTATCCTGGACGCTCTTCTTTAATACCAATAAGAAGGGCGCTGAGTCCTCGAAATTCTTGAACGTTTTNCTTGAACTTTTTCATTTAGACTCCCTTATTTAAGTGAGATGATATTCGTTGATATTTCCCTGGATTGTGTGGTGTCTCAAAGACCACTATGTGGCAGTGTCATCAGGCTTCCGTGAACACTTTCCCTCATGTTTCCCTATTCACGAAGCATGATGATAGTGCTAAGACGGCCA
>NW_023182183.1:1817-1923 GCF_002007445.2 Ailuropoda melanoleuca | reverse complement strand
TGTATTGAGTTTGAGAAGTTCTTTGTAGATCTTGGATGCCAGTCTTTTATCTGTAGTATCATTTGCAAATACATTCTCCCATTCCATGGGCTGCCTCTTAGTTTTT
>NW_023182183.1:0-1806 GCF_002007445.2 Ailuropoda melanoleuca | reverse complement strand
TCATTTGGAAATATATTCTCCCATTCCATGGGCTGCCTCTTAGTTTTTATGACTGTTTCCTTTGCTGTGCAGAAGCTTTTTATCTTGATGAAGTCCCACAAGTTCATTTTATCTTTTGTTTCTCTTGCCTTTGGAGATGTGTCATGAAAAAGGTTGCTGTGGCCGATGTCGTAGAGGTTGCAGCCTATGCTCTCCTCTAGGATTTTGATGGATTCCTGTCTCACATCGAGGTCTTTCATCCATTTAGAGTTTGTCTTTGTGTATAGTGTGAGAGAGTGGTCAAGTTTCATTCTTTTGCATGTAGCTGTCCAATTTTCCCAGCACCATTTACTGAAGAGACTGTCTTTTTCCCACTAGATGTTTTTTTCCTGCTTTATCAAAGATTAGTCGCCGAGAGAGCCGAGGGTCCATTACTGGGTTCTCTATTCTGTTCCATTGGTCTATGTATCTGTTTTTGTGCCAGTACCATGCTGTCTTTGTGATCACAGCTTTGTAGTACAGCTCGAAATCCGGCATTGTGATGCCCCCAGCTTTGTTTTTCCTTTTCAACAATTCCTTGGCGATTTGGGGCCTTTTCTGGTTCCATACAAATTTAAGGACTGTTTGTTCCAGTTCTTTGAAAAATGTCATTGGTATTTTGATCGGGATAGCATTGAAAGTGTAGATTGCTCTGGGCAGCATGGACATTTTAACTATCTTAATTCTTCCGATCCATGAGCATTTCTCACATACCAAGGCAAAGGTATCAGAATTACGTCAGACCTGTCTACACAGACCTGGAATGAGAGAAAGGGTTGGGGGGGGTCATTTTTAAAGCTCTTTCAGAGAAAAACATGCAGCCAAGGATCCTTTATCCAGCAAGGCTGCATTCAGAATTGATGGAGAGATAAAGACCTTCCAGAATCGCCAGTCACTGACCAATTTCGTAACCACGAAACCAGCCCTACAGGAGATATTAAGGTGGGTTCTATAAAAGTAAAAAGGCCCCAAGAGTGATACAGAACAAAAAGTCCCAATCTATAGAAACAAAGACTTTACAGGCAACATGGCATCATTAAAATCATATCTCTCAATAATCAGTCTCAATGTAAAGGGCCTAAATGCTCCCATAAAATGCCACAGCGTTGCAGATTGGATAAAAAGACATGACCCATCCATTTGCTGTCTACAAGAAACTCATTTTGAACCTAAAGATACATCCAGACTGAAAGTAAAAGGATAGAATACCGTCTTTCATGCCAATGGACCTCAAAAGAAAGCTGGGGTAGCAATTCTCATATCAGACCTATTGGATTTTAAACTAAAGACTATAGTTAGAGATACAGGAGGGCACTATATTATTCTTAAGGGATGTATCCAACAAGTGGATATGACAATTATAAATATATATGCCCCCAACAGGGGAGCAGCAAGATNTATGACAATTATAAATATATATGCCCCCAACAGGGGAGCAGCAAGATACACAAGCCAACTCTTAACCAGAATAAAGAGACGTATAGATAAAAATACGTGAATAGTAGGGGACCTCAACCCTCCACTATCAGCAATAGATAGATCACCTAAGCAGAAAATCAACAAAGAAACGAGAGCTTTGAATGCCGTACTAGACGATTTGGACCTCATAGATATATATAGAACACTACACCCCAGAACCAAAGAATATGTTCCAGGTCACAAAACAGGTCTCAACCGATACCAAAAGACTGAAATTATTCCCTGAATATTCTCAGATCACAATGCTTTGAAATTGGAACTCAACCACAAAGAAAAATTTGGAAGAAACTCAAACACTTGGAGACTAAG
>NW_023182182.1:0-3852 GCF_002007445.2 Ailuropoda melanoleuca | reverse complement strand
GAATTCCAGCTTCACAGTTACTTTTTGTTGTGTTACCTTGATAATGTTCTTAAGCTTCTGAATGACTGTTCCTTCACTTGCTCTATTCTTCTATTCTTAATCTGGTAGGACCACGACAAGCAGACTTTTCCAAAATTCTCTAGTCATGGTGACTTTAGTATCTGCATAAATTTTTCATGGCACCCTAATTGAAGAATGAAAAGTTACTTAATTAAATAATCAGGTATAAAATTTAATAAGTATTTATGTAACAATTTAGTAACTATTTGAAATAATTATATTTCCACATATATGTGCAATTTTTTAACTCCTACAAGTCTCCATCCAAATACACCTTTTTTCTTATCAATAGACTGGTAACATTTTGATTAGGACTACAGTTTTGTTAAATATTTTAGATGTAGCAAAAGCTAAAAAATAAGATAACTAGAAATTCATCACACTACTTAGGATACATAACATTAGCCTTTTAAATAAAGCCCTTGGAAATTCTTACAGATCACATTCACATCCTTCTTCACCACAAATTAATGAATATCTTATAATCCCTATATATCCCTATATAATCCCTATATATTTCTGAATATATCTGATCAGTACCTTTGCAGTATCTTTTTGTATATCTATTTAATTTTTTTGCTTCTTTATGAGTAGACTGCCTTTTCTCTCTGCCTGATATTAATCTCTTTTCTATCTCCTTTGGTACTATAGATTGTCACTACAATTTGTCTAGGTAAGGTGGGGTTTTCTTTGTTGTTGTTGTTGTTTTAATTTGTTTATTTTTCTTGGTTTTACTGTATGACATTGTCATTTATAAGAAATATGTTTTGGTCGTTGTCCTTGTTCCTGGCTCAGACCTCCTAAAACCCTTGGAATTTCCTAAGGGAGAGATAAAAGTATTTTTATGTTAATGAGTGACTTTTGGGATGTCCCTAGGCAACCTAAGGATGGGCACTGATTGCAACCAATCACCAACCATGTGATTGGTTGATTGGAACTTCCAATCCCACCCCTTACATCCAGGGAGGGGAGAGGGGCTGGAGGTAAAATCTAATGCCAATAGCCAGTGATTTAATCAATCATGCCTGAATAGGGAAGCTTCCGTAAAAACACAGAAGGATGAGACTGAGAGACCTTCTGGGTTGGTGAGCACTTGGAAATTCCAGGAGAATGTTCAAGAGGGAATAGACACTCCGTGTTCATTTCCATATATCTTTACCTTCATATCTCTTCCATCTGGCTGTTCCTGACTTCTATGAGCCACTTTAGCAAATTAATGGAACCCAAAGAGGTGGACTTTTGAACTTCAATCTGCAGCTGTAAGTCAGAAGCCCAGGTGATACCCTGGAATTGAAATCAACTTTTGAAATGGGAAGGGGAGGCTGTCTTGTGGTACTGATCCCTTAACCTATGGGATCCGATGCTATTTCCAGGTAGATAGTGTCAGAATTGAGTTGAACTGTAGGACACCCAGCTGGTGTCTGAGAATTCCTTGGTGGTGTGGATAAAAAATTCACATGGTGGAATTGGTGTCATCAGTATACAGTGTGACTCCTGAAAATAAAGATTCATGCTTTTTTCAGTTTCTGAAAATTATCAGCCTTTATGCTGATGCTTCATAAATATTGCTTCTCCCCTCTTTCTTTCTCCAAATCTTTTCAGAATGTCAATGGGTGTACTTTAGACCTCTTCATTCAATTCTCTGCCTCTGAACTCATTTCAGCCTTCAGAATTTCCATCTCTTACCTTTCTTTTACATGTGGAGTAACGTGGCTGAGATCTGTTTTCCAGGGCACTGATGCTCTTTCAGCTAGCTGTGCATATTCTTCAGATTAAACTACTGATTGAAATTTTAAATTCAGTGGATATGCTTTTCATGCTTACAAATTCCATTAGATTAATTTCAAAATTTGTCTTACGGGGTGCCTGGGTGGCTCAGTANCGCCTGGGTGGCTCAGTAGTTAAGCGTCTTTCTTTGGCTCAGGGCCTGATCCCAGAGTCCTGGGATTGAGCCCCACATCAGGCTCCTCCACTGGGAGCCTGCCTCTTCCTCTCCCACTCCCCCTGCNTGCCTGGGTGGCTCAGTAGTTAGCGTCTTTCTTTGGCTCAGGGCGTGATCCCAGAGTCCTGGGATTGAGCCCCACATCAGGCTCCTCCGCTGTAGCCTGCCTCTTCCTCTCCCACTCCCCCTGCTTGTGTTCCCTCTCTCACTGGCTGTCTCTCTCTCTGTCAAATAAATAAATAAAATATTTAAAAAAATAAAAATAAAATATTTGTCTTACAACATTTTATAGTTCCTTATTCCTTGCTTACATTTTCAATTCTGTATTTAATTTTTAATATTTTAATTATATTTTATTGTCTGTGTATGCNCGTCTGTGTATGCTAATTTACATATCTCAAATACTTGTTTTTTTAAGATATATATATGGATTAATTTATTTATTTGAGATTTATTTGAGAGAGAGAGAGCAAACCCAAGTGGGAGAAGCAGCAGAGGGTGAGAATATCCAAGCAGACTCTGGCTGATTGCAAGGGCCAACCTGGGGCTCAATCTCCAAGCTATGAGATCAGGACCTGAGCTAAAACCAAGAGTCAGATACTTAACCAACTGAGCCAACCAGGTGCCCTTAATTATTTTTTTGTAGACATTAAATTATGACTCTTTCTCATGTTTTGANTGTCTGTGTATGCTAATCTACATATCTCAAATACTTGTTTTTTTAATATATATATATGGATTAATTTATTTATTTGAGATTTATTTGAGAGAGAGAGCGCAAACCCAAGTGGGAGAAGCAGCAGAGGGTGAGAATATCCAAGCAGACTCTGGCTGATTGCGAGGGCCAACCTGGGGCTCAATCTCCAAGCTATGAGATCAGGACCTGAGCTAAAACCAAGAGTCAGATACTTAACCAACTGAGCCAACCAGGTGCCCTTAATTATATTTTTGTAGACATTCAATTATGACTCTTTCTCATGTTTTGAAATTTGGGCTGGCCATCAGCTATTTGGATGATC
Source organism: Ailuropoda melanoleuca (assembly GCF_002007445.2). Taxonomy (NCBI): domain Eukaryota; kingdom Metazoa; phylum Chordata; class Mammalia; order Carnivora; family Ursidae; genus Ailuropoda; species Ailuropoda melanoleuca. Next base: position 831 of record NW_023182182.1, on the reverse strand, counting down.
TTAATCAGCAGGAATTCCTAAGGATCTGGGTTGATAGGGTTTGCAACTTCCAGCTACTCTAGTGTGTGTCAACCAATAAAAGACAAAACTGCATGCTGTAAAATAAAATGTGTGCAATTATTTGGGGTCTTGGGGATTGCAATCTGGGACATCGAGTTAACTGAAGTCAAAGTCTGCTCCAGAAAGATAAAGGAGGTTAGAGTTTTTTGGTTTGTTATTTCAGAGGTGAGGGAGGAGGGGGAGTGGCAGAGGGAGAGGGGAATAGAATCTTAAGCAGGGTCCACACCCAGTGCAGAGCACCACCCAGAGCCCTATGTGGGGCTCCACTAGGGACTCCATCTAACAACCCTGAGATCATGACCTGAGCTGAAATCAAGAGTCAGATGCTTAACAAAGTGAGGTACCCCAAGGAGGTTAGAGTTTTTAAAGAGTACAGAGGGAATGTATATATGTTGTTTTGAATGAAATGTGATTGATGTTGGTATAGCTACTGTTATACTACTCTATATATGATTGGTTGCCAGGGCTATTGCTAGGCAGGAAGCCCATTTATGGCCACTCTAACATTTAGCAGATGCCTTGGCTTTTAGCCGAGCTCAGCAACAATTCCTAGAATTCGATATAAAGACATACATAAGTCCCATGTATTGCACCCCCGTCTATTTTTAAATAACTCTATTAGCCATGCTTGTTCCATTTTGAATCCCTCACATGTGCCACCAGCCTGGAAACAATTTAAAGCTGTTAGCTGGCCTAGATTTTCCACTAGAAGTTCAAAATCCAAATATGATTAAGAGCATAGCTATAGTTTCAGAGTATCTTCAGTGGATA
>NW_023182181.1:0-670 GCF_002007445.2 Ailuropoda melanoleuca | reverse complement strand
TTTCTTGTTTCTCTTTATTTTTTGCTTATCTACTGGAGAGAGAGAGAGAAAGTGTTTGTGTGTGTGTGTGTGTATTTATCATGGGGCTTGTACCTAGCAAGCACAGGTATAGCAGTCTGTTTTAAGCTGATAACTATTAACTAACTATAACCATATCTCTATAATCTACCTTACTTTCCCCAGCATATTTTATGTAATCGATGCCAATTGTTTCTTCGTTCTACATTATCTTTCCATTAGCAAATTTCTGTGGTTATAGTTATTCTTACCATTTTTTCTTTAAATGTATATACTAGTGTTAAAAGTGATTTACACACTACCAATACAGTATTCTGTTTCTCTTTATATTTATCTTCAGCAGTGAAATTTTTTTTCATATGCAAGATTAGCGAGATATTTTACTTTTATTTTTTTACTTGCTTAACATCCTTTTTTTAAACTGAAGAACTCTTTGAAGTTCTTTAACTTGAACTTCAACTCGAAAAACTTGTTCTTCAACTTGAAGTTCTTCAACCTGAACAACTTGAAACAATTCTTCTAAGGCAGGTCTAATGGTGACAAACTCTCTCAGTTCTTGTTTAGGAAAGTCTTTATCTCTTTTTCATTCTTAAAGGACAGATTTGCTGGACAAAGCATTCTAGCTTGTAGTTTTGTTTTGTTTCTCTCTCTC
>NW_023182180.1:825-1033 GCF_002007445.2 Ailuropoda melanoleuca | reverse complement strand
GGTCTGTAATTCTCCTTTTTGAGGGGGTCTTTGCCTGGTTTGGGGATCAAGGTAATATTAGCCTCAGAGAAAGAGTTTGGTAGCTTTCTGTTTCAATTTTTTGAAGTAACTTTAGGAGAATAGGTATTATTTCTTCCTTAAATGTTTGGTAGAATTCCCCAGGAAAACCATCCGGGCCTGGAGTTTTGTTATTTGGAAGGTTGTTTAT
>NW_023182180.1:0-607 GCF_002007445.2 Ailuropoda melanoleuca | reverse complement strand
TTTTCATTCATAATTTTATTAATTTCGGTCCTTTCTCTTTTCTTTTGGATAAGTCTTGCCAGTGGTCTATCAATTTTATGGATTCTCTCAAAGAACCATTTTCTAGTCCTGTTGATTTGCTCTAGTGTACTTCTGGTTTCTAATTCATTGATTTCTGCTCTAATCTTGGTCAACTCCTTCCTTGTCAGTGGGTTAGGCCTGTCCCTCTGTTGCTGTTCCAGTTTCTTGAGGTGAGAATATAGAAACTGCATTTTAGATTTTTCTATTCTTTTGAGTGAGGCTTGGATGGCTATGTATTTCCCCCTTAGGACTGCCTTTGCAGTATCCCATAGGTTTTGGACCGTTGTGTATTCATTCTCGTTGGTCTCCATAAATTGTTTAATTTGTTTTTTGATTTCCTGGTTTATCGAGTCATTCNGTTTATCGAGTCATTCTTGAGCAGGATGGTTCTTAGTCTCCAAGTGTTTGAGTTTCTTCCAGGTTTTTCCTTGTGGTTGAGTTCCAATTTCGGAGTGTTGTGGTCTGAGAATATGCATGGGATAATTTCAATCTTTTGGTATCGATTGAGACCTGTTTTGTGTCCCAGAACATGGTCTATTCTTGAGAA
>NW_023182179.1:0-998 GCF_002007445.2 Ailuropoda melanoleuca | reverse complement strand
ATTTATTAGTTATTCTTTTTTTGGTTTCTTTTTTCTTGGTGCCTCCTCATTTTCAAGCTCTTTAAAAAGGCATGTGAAGTATCCTGGGATTGAGTTGTTGTTAATATTGCCTATCTACTGTTTCCGTAAGTGTCTCATTCAGTTTAGGTGCTTTACGCANTTCCGTAAGTCATCTCATTCAGTTTAGGTGCTTTACGCGTCATCTAAATGCTGATGACTCCCACATTTATGCCTCAAACCTCAACTTCTATCCTGAATTCCACACTTGTATATATACTTATCTACTCAATTTCTCCATTCAGATATCCAATAGGCATACCAAACTTATATACCCTGAAATAAACTCTTGATTTTCTACTCCTACAAACCTGTTTCTCAGTAAATAAAAGCTCTTCATGCTACTCAGGCTAGAAACCTTGAAGTCTTTCCTAACTCTCTCTCACAACCCATGTCAGATTCATTAGCAAATGTAAACCTTGATGGTTAGTTGTTCTCCTTACTACTACTTGCGTACTCCTTTAGTAATTTTACAGACAGTATCTAGAGGGGTCTTTTAAAAATGTTAGTTGAAAACCTTCTGATGGCTTCCCATCTAACTTAGACTAAACCTGAAGTCCTTACACTGGTCTTTTAAGGCTCTACATCCCCTACCTCCCCCACTGTTACCTGTCTATTCCCGTTGTTCACTCTGTTTAAGCCATACTGATCTGCCTTTATTGAACATGTTGAAGATACTCGCACCTCAGGACCTTTTCCTTTGCTATTCTTTCTTCCTGGGACACATTTTCTTCAGTTATCTTATGGCTCANTATGGCTCACACTCCCTTACTTTCTTCAGGTTTTTGGTCAAAAGTCCTTTCATTGAAGACTTTCTTGACCATCCCAATAAAATAGCAATGTATATATTTTTATATATGTATTATAAACAAGCATTTATTTAAGACTTACTATATGTCAGACACTTTTAAATTACAGACATTGACTTGTTTTTTTCTTCA
>NW_023182178.1:0-1152 GCF_002007445.2 Ailuropoda melanoleuca | reverse complement strand
ATCATAGAAAATCACCAACCTCAAAAAGTAAATAGACACACACAAAAAACCAGTGGAATTTCTTGCAGTACTGGAAAGCAAAAGATAAAATGGCAGAAAACAAAGGATAAAATGGCAGTAGTAAGTTCTCATATACCAATAGTCACCCTAAATGTAAATGGATTGAGTTTACCAATGAAAAGCCACAGAGTGGCTGGATGGACTATAAAACAAAACCCTACTATAGCTCCAGAAACATAGACTCAAAGTGAAGGGGTAGAAATCACTTGGTAGAAAACAGGTGTAGCCATACTTATATCAAACAATATAGACTTCAAGCCAAAAATGGTAACAAGAGACAAAAAAAGGTCATTATATAATGATAAAAGGGTCAAAGCATCAAGAAGATATAATAATCATAAGTACAATTTACCCTTCATGAGGGACTAGGGGTACCAATCCCCCATGCAGTAGAAAATCTGCATATGTTTTGACTCCCCTAAAACTTAACTATAAATAATCTATTGTTGACCAGAAGCCTTACCAATAACATAAACTATTGATTAACATGTGTTTTCTATATGTTTTACATATTGTATTCCTACAATAAAGTAAACCAGAGAAAAGAAAATGTTATTAAGAAAATCATAAGGAAGAGAAAATTCATTTACAGTACCGTATTATATTTATATTAAAAAAGTGTGGACCCATCCAATTCTAACCTCTATTGTTCAAGGGTCAACTGTATATATGCTCTCTACCATCTAAGCACTGAAATACATTAAGCAAATGCTAATAAACCTTAACTAATAAATAGACAACAATATAATAATAATAGTGGGATTTTAGTACCCACTATCAGCAATGAATAGATTATCCGGGCTGAAAATTAACAAGGAAATGTTGGAATTGAACAACATTTTAGAACAAATGGACTTAGCAGACATATATAGAACATTCCCTCCAACAACAGCAGAATACACATTCTTTTCAAGCACACATGGAACATTCTCCAGGATAGGTCCTAATATATATTAGGCCATAAAACTAATCTTAGCAAATTTAAGAAGATCAAAGTCTTACTGGCTATCTTCCCTGACCATAGTGACATGAAATTAGAAATCAACACGATGAAAGTGAATAGCTCTTCAAATCTGTGGAAACTACTTCTAA
>NW_023182177.1:326-943 GCF_002007445.2 Ailuropoda melanoleuca | reverse complement strand
TCATCCATTTGGAGTTTATTTTTGTGTATGGTGTGAGAGAGTGGTCAAGTTTCATCCTTTTGCATGTAGCTCTCCAATTTTCCCAGCACCATTTACTGAAGAGTGTCGTTTTTCCACCGGATGTNAGTGTCTTTTTTCCACCGGAAGTTTTTTCCTGCTTTATCAAAGATTAGTTGCCCAAAGAGCCGAGGGTCCATTTCTGGGTTCTCTATTCTGTTCCGTTAGTCCATGTGTCTGTTTTTGTGCCAGTACCATGCTGTCTTTGTGATCACAGCTTTGTAGTACAGCTCTAAAGCCTTCATTGTGATGCCCCCAACTTTGTTTTTCCTTTTCAACAGTTCCTTGGAGATTCGGGGCCTTTTCTGGTTCCATACAAATTTAAGGACTATTTGTTCCAGTTCTTTGAAAAATGTCCTCGGTATTTCGATAGGGATAGCATTGAAAGTGTAGATTGCTCTGGGTAGCATGGCTATTTAAACTATGTTAATTCTTCCAATCCATGAACATGGAATATTTTTCCATCTTTTTATGTCTTACTCAATATCTTTCAAAAGTGATCTATAGTTTCTAGCATATAGGTCCTTTACGTCTCTGGTTAAGTTAATTCCAAGGTAACG
>NW_023182177.1:0-191 GCF_002007445.2 Ailuropoda melanoleuca | reverse complement strand
ACTGAATTGTTCTATAACTTCTAATAGTTTGGGAGTGGATTCCTTTGGGTTTTCCATATAGAGTATTATGTCATCTGCAAAGAGAGACATTTTGACTACTTCTTTGCTGATTTGGATACATTTGATCCCTTTTTGTCTTCTGATTGCTGTTGCAAGGACTTCTACTACTATGTTGAATAATAGTGGCGAGA
>NW_023182176.1:0-1220 GCF_002007445.2 Ailuropoda melanoleuca | reverse complement strand
GGGGTTGGGAGCTGGCTCCAAGGCAAGAAATTAGACAAACTCAAATAACAAAGAAAGAATTTAGAATTTAAACAAATTATGGAAGTAGCCAAAGTATCCATCAATAAATGGATAAATAAGATGTGGGGTGTGTGTGTGTATACACGATCTTTATATATATATATNACGATCTTTATATATATATAGAATAGAATATTATTCAGCCATAAAAAGAATGAAATCTTGCTATTTGCAGCAGACCTAGAGAGTAAAATGCTAAGTGAAATAAGTCAGAGAAAGACCAATACCATATGATTTCATTCATATATGGAATTTTTTAAAAATAAATTTATTTATTTTAGGAGGGGGAAGGGGCAGAGGGAGAGGGAGAGAGAGCATCTCAAGCAGAATCTGCGNAATGAAATCTTGCTATTTGCAGCAGACCTAGAGAGTAAAATGCTAAGTGAAATAAGTCAGAGAAAGACCAATACCATATGATTTCATTCATATATGGAATTTTTAAAAAATAAATTTATTTATTTTAGGAGGGGGAAGGGGCAGAGGGAGAGGGAGAGAGAGAATCTCAAGCAGAATCTGCATTGAGCATGAAGGCTGATTCAGGGATTGATCTCACAACCTTGAGATCATGACCTGAGCCGAAACCGAGAGTTGGATACTTAACCAATTGAGCCACCCAGGAGCCCCACATATGTGGAATTTAAGATACAAAATGAAGAAAAAAGAGACACACCAAAAAACAGACTCTTAAATTTAAAAATTCTANTAAATTTAAAAATTCTATTTTTTTTAAAGATTTTATTTATTTGACACAAAGAGAGAGAGAAGGGGAAGGGTCAGGCAGAGGGAGAGGGAGAAGGAGGCTCCCCGCTGAGCAGGGAGCCTGATGCAGGGCTCGATCCCAGGACCCTGGGATCATCACCTGAGCCAAACGCAGATCCTTAACAAACTGAGCCACCCAGGGACTCCCAGACTCTTAAGTATAAAGAACAAATTGGTGGTTGCCAAAGGGGAGATGGGTGGGGGGATGGGTGAAATAGGAAAAGGGGATTAAGAATAAACTTATCTTGATGAACACTGAGTAATACATAAGATTGTTGAGTCACTATATTGTACACCGGAAGCTAATATAACACTGTATGTTAATTATAATAGAATTAAAATAAAATTTAAAAAAGAAAACATAGACAAGTTAATTTGTTATTTAATAACAACTTTAAGTG
>NW_023182175.1:5791-6779 GCF_002007445.2 Ailuropoda melanoleuca | reverse complement strand
TTATTCATCTTTACGACTGTACCTGGAAAATCAGAAGCAAACGCTAAACCAAGGATAATCCTATAAATGTATAAAAATGAATATTCATGACTTGTATGTATGGTGCCAATTTTAGGAAACAAAATGTGGTTCGGTTGTGAGAATTTTAACATCCTGCCCCTGCTGAAGCCTTCGCAGGTTTGCGACATTTCTGAGAGAGTTTGGGGGAAACCGCATCTGCGGGATTTCTTTAAAATTGGCTCTTCTGTCCTTGTAGCACAACCATTATTCCCCCGCACGTCCTTCCCTCTCAGGACTGCTGCTCCTGGGCTCCTCCGTGAGCAGCCGTAGAAACACACACACACACACCTGTGCGAGGCACCGTCCACACCGAAGCCTCCTCTTTAATCAAACACCACAGACTCCAGCAGCCTCCCCCGCATGTGGGTTATTTCTTAAGAACAAGAAACCTGCTGTCGAACCCACAACACGTTTACTTATCTGCACCCGCCCCAAATATACCAGCGTCTTCACAACTTCTCACACATACCCTGAAAACCGTCCATCCTGCCCGGAGTGCACTGTCTGCATGTTCTCCTTCAGTCTCCCAGCGTATGTCGTGGTCACTTCTGCAGTTACTTCCATCCGCTCTTTTCCTCGCCCCGCGCTTGCGTGGTTATGGCACCACAGTGACCCTGCGCCTCGGCCACTGGGGTGGTCTCCGGGCTCTCCCCGCACACCGGCTGTCTTCAGTATTTACTCATTCCTTCCAGCGTGGCCCTGAAAGTCAGGAAGCTCAGTGTGCCCCTCACTGCGTCCCGCTTACTGGGTGACATGCCAGGACTGCGGCTCCCATTGGAGTGGGTCCACCCCAGTCACATGATGGAAGTGGCTGCTGACGAGCAGAACAGTCCCATCAGGGCCGGAGCTCCCCACATGGGGACGCCACGCAGTTCCGTCCCCCTGTGTGCTCGGGGCTTCCGCTCTCCCCTCCTCTTCTCCTTTTGCC
>NW_023182175.1:0-1535 GCF_002007445.2 Ailuropoda melanoleuca | reverse complement strand
TTGGCTCTTCTGTCCTTGTAGCACAACCATTATTCCCCCGCACGTCCTTCCCTCTCAGGACTGCTGCTCCTGGGCTCCTCCGTGAGCAGCCGTAGAAACACACACACACACACCTGTGCGAGGCACCGTCCACACCGAAGCCTCCTCTTTAATCAAACACCACAGACTCCAGCAGCCTCCCCCGCATGTGGGTTATTTCTTAAGAACAAGAAACCTGCTGTCGAACCCACAACACGTTTACTTATCTGCACCCGCCCCAAATATACCAGCGTCTTCACAACTTCTCACACATACCCTGAAAACCGTCCATCCTGCCCGGAGTGCACTGTCTGCATGTTCTCCTTCAGTCTCCCAGCGTATGTCGTGGTCACTTCTGCAGTTACTTCCATCCGCTCTTTTCCTCGCCCCGCGCTTGCGTGGTTATGGCACCACAGTGACCCTGCGCCTCGGCCACTGGGGTGGTCTCCGGGCTCTCCCCGCACACCGGCTGTCTTCAGTATTTACTCATTCCTTCCAGCGTGGCCCTGAAAGTCAGGAAGCTCAGTGTGCCCCTCACTGCGTCCCGCTTACTGGGTGACATGCCAGGACTGCGGCTCCCATTGGAGTGGGTCCACCCCAGTCACATGATGGAAGTGGCTGCTGATGAGCAGAACAGTCCCATCAGGGCCGGAGCTCCCCACGTGGGGACGCCACGCAGTTCCGTCCCCCTGTGTGCTCGGGGCTTCCGCTCTCCCCTCCTCCTCTCCTTTTGCCGAACCCACAGGCCACCCTGCCTGCAGACGGAGGGCTTGGGACCCACGTCCACCACATTTGCCTTCACACCCCCTGGGTTATCCTCAAATGTGGGTCAGAAAGCAGACAGGCAGCCCACAGGCTTTGTGAGAGAAAGAGCTAGAAGCTGGCCGCAGACCCTGGTTGAAGGAGACGTGCTCAGAGCGTGTGCGGGCACCTGTGGGCGTGCTCCTGCTGGGACTGAACACGGGGGGAGGGGGCGTCCCTCCTTCTGAAGACCGCGGTGGCCGAGAGGCACACCCGTTTGTCACAGCACAGACGCCTGCAGCGCCAGCTGACCCAGGGCTCCACCACATGTCCTGAACCCCGCAGTCCGGCGCTGTCCAGTCAATACTTGTGACAGCGTTCGGAAGGATTCCAGAAGGGCGTTCCTGCCTGTAAACCTCCAGACGACACACCGCCCGGAGCGGGAAAATCCACCTTCCCGTCGAAGCCACTTTCTTCCACTGAGGAGCTTGGGCCGCTCCGCGTGGTCTTTGCCGCTTCAGTCTGGGGTCTCTGTGCAAATGAGAACTTACGGCCCGAGGTCCCACGCAGCTTTGTGAGTACGCTCACCGCGCCCGTCACTTAACGCCACACCTGAAATCCAAGCCCCCCTCGCCCTGCCTTCCCCGTTGGCGGCAGCGGCCTCAAGGAAGCCCACGGACCGGTAGGCAGCGCCAGTTAGATGCACATTGTCTCCCAGCCCTGGAGGCCGGGCGTCCACGATCCAGGAGTGGCAGGCTGGTTCCTCTGAGGCTTCC
>NW_023182174.1:0-592 GCF_002007445.2 Ailuropoda melanoleuca | reverse complement strand
GAAAAGAATTATGCAACACAAGAACAGATTTAGGGAACTCTGTGACTCTATCAAACATAACATTTGTATTATATGAATCCCAGAAGAAGAGAGAGNTCCCAGAAGAAGAGAGAGAAAAGGGGACAGAAAATTTGTTTGAAGAAATAACATCTGAAAACTAACCTAATCTGGGGAAGGAAACAGACATCCCGATTCCAGGAGGCCCAGAGAACTCCCATCAAAATCAACAAAATCAGGCCAACACCTAGACATGTAATTAAATTTGCAAAATAGGATTGCCTGACAGGCTCAGTCAGTAGGGCACATGACTCTTGATCTCAGAGCATGAGTTCAAGCTCCACATTGGGTGTGGAGCCTACTTAAAATAAATAATAATAATAATAATATAGAGGGGCTCCTGGGTAGCGCAGTGGTTAAGCATCTGCCTTCGGCTCAGGGCGTGATCCCAGCATTCTGGGTTCAAGCCCCACATCAGGCTCCTCCACTAAGAAGAGCCTGTTTCTTCCTCTCCCACTCCCCCTGTTTGTGTTCCCTCTCTCGCTGGCTGCCTGTCTCTGTCAAATAAATAAATTAAAAATAATAATAAGATAGA
>NW_023182173.1:0-2156 GCF_002007445.2 Ailuropoda melanoleuca | reverse complement strand
TTGCACAACAGCCAGTGGAGTTTTTGATAGAATTGTGTTAAATCTATAGATCAGTTTGAGGAGGATGAACAGGGCATGTCTTCCCATTTATTTAGATCTTTAATTTCTTTCACTGATATTTTTATAGCTTTCAGTGTATAAGTCTTCATTCCTGTTAAATTTATTGTTTAATAAAGATTATTTATTTNCTGTTAAATTTATTGTTTAATAAAGATTATTTATTTGAGAAAGAGAGCGTGCATATATGCTTGGGGGGAGGGGCAAAGAGAGAAGGAGAGAGAGAATCCCCAGGCAGACCCCCTGTTGAGTGTGGAGCCCAACCTGGGGCTCGATCCCAGGACCCCGAGACCATGACCTGAGCTGAAACCGAGAGTTGGCCGCTTTACTAACTGAGCCACATGGGCGCCCCTGTTAAATTTGTTCTTAAGTATTTTATTGCTTTTGATGCCATTGTAAGTGAATAGTTCTCTTAATTTTTCCCTTCATATTGTAGATAGCTTTGATTTTGCTTTCATATCATTTATTGCTAACGTATAGAAATATGGTTGACTCTTGTATATTGATCTTGTACCTCTCAATCTTGCTGAAATCGTTAATTAGTATTAACAGTGTTTTAGGGGAATCCTTGGGATTTTCCACATACAGGATCATGTCATCTGCAAACAGAGATTGTTTCTCTTCTTCTTCACCTTCTTCTTCATCTGGATGCCTTTTCTTTCCTTTTCTTGCCTAATTGCCTTGGCCAGGTGTTCCAGCAGAAGTGCTGAGACAAGCCTTCTTGTCTCGTTCCCATGGCAACATACTTTTTTTTTTTAAGATTATTTATTTATTTATTTGACAGAGATAGAGACAGTAAGAGAGGGAACACAAGCGGGGGGGGGGGGGGAAAGGAAGAAGCAGGCTCATAGCGGAGGAGCCCGATGTGGGGCTCGATCCCGTAACACCGGGATCACGCCCTGAGCCGTAGGCAGACGCTTAACAACGCTGCCACCCAGGCGCCCCCCCATGGCAACATACTCTTGACCGGAGCATGCCATGTAGCTGAGTTGGTGCGTGTTGGGGGTGGACTGTAGAACTGAACTAACCCCTCTCTAGAATACAATATTTATTAAATTTCAAGTACTAAGAATGTGCTAATCTGAGGCTCACCTATATATTATTAAAACCCAACAGGAACCACAGCAATTGTTTCGCACTTAGGCCCATCAAAGATGTTTTTTAAGAAGGAGTCATTTATCACCGGCATTATGTAGAGTTGCTGGTGCAATTAGTGGGTATTAGTATTATTTTTAAATTCCCTACAGACAGCGTGCTTTCTGCTGCTTGCACCCGAGGTGGATGGCTCCCACTACCCCACCCTTGGTGCACCTTGGTGCACCTACCCTCCTTTGACACGGACACTGGTGCACACACCAGATCACCCAGAGGCTGGGACCACAGCACCCACTGTGCCTCCCTCCCCACCCTGTGCACAGAAGACCCTTCACACGCCTGCGGATTTGACCGAGAGGGTCTGGGGACCCAGTGAGCGGCACTCTCTGCTCTATCTCAACGCTGCTGTTGGGGCCCACGGTCAGGGAGGAGAGGGCAGGATGTCGGCACCCCGGGGGCTGCAGTGTTGAGCCCCTCACACCCTTGGGTGGAGCAAGGGCGTGTGAGTGTGACACGGCTCTATGGTGACACATCACGTGGCCCTGGGCCCGTGGCTGCTGCTCTTTTAATTTCTCTTCTGTTAAAAGGAATAGTGGTGCATGCAGGATTGACCCGCTGCCTCAGCCTCCTTAGAGGGGAAAGTTTCGTTAATGTGGCTTTGTTACTGAGCCTTTGGAAGGAATGAATATGAATAAAAAAGGGGGCTGATTTCATTCTTGCCCTCTAGGGGCTTGCATTCTTGGGCTTGTCAAAAATATCCATTTAAGCTATGTCATGTTTTTTTTACGTGGAGGGGGGGAACATGGAGAGAGCATGGTTTCCTTACATGAGCTCACTGAGATTAGCTCTTTGAATAAGAAAGTGCATGCTCCCCAAAGACGCTATAACGGGACGCAGAAGCTCCCAGTGCCCCACTCAAGTTCCCTGGTGCTCGCCACTTCTGGCTACTAAGTCCCCACCCTTGCCAGCTGCGGCCACCTGGCACTCCCCACCCGGAGGCTTTC